>NW_020524403.1:0-22233 GCF_003368295.1 Carassius auratus
TGTGGGGGTTGCAGAACATTTCTTTTTTTTGAGAAAGTTAAAGTGAGGAGAGACATTTCCTAAAGTATGAGCTTGGCAACTTATACTCTTCACATAACAAGGATTAACCATTTTATGCAATCCAAAAACATAATTAAAATACATATTAATAATAAAATGAAAGTAAGGAACTTATACAAAAAGGTTTCCTTTGTCTCCAGTGTGTTGGAGAAATTTGGGGGGGTTTCAGGTATCCTTTGAGGCTCGCATGGGTATCGTAAAGTAATTTAAGTCCAGCCAGGCTGGCATTTAGTACCAACAGTCTGAATTTATAAAACAGAATTTAACCATGAATCGCTGACCTGCATATCTGTTACATCTCCCCCTTTACGTCAGATGAAGTCCCTGTGTGGACATCATCGGACGGCAATCATCCGGATGGGCAGATGACAGGTGAATCGTGATGGTCATGCAGCAGGTGGGTCATGATGACAGGTGGTTCCTGAAGCTGAGGATTCAGCTTGGTGAGGTTCGGTATTGTCTTTGACTTTGCGTCCCTTTCCGGGATTCCATCGGAGACCTCCAGCCACAGTTGTCGTGAGTTTGGCTGTAGAGGTTTGCATCTCGTTGAGTATCCTGTATAGGATGAAGGTCACGCCAAGAGTAAGGGCGGGACCAATGACGGTGGAGATGCACCGTGCAGTGTCGGCAGCAGTCCAGGCTAGGACCGCAGATGACTGGTTCAGAATGGGCTGTCGAGACAGTGCTTGGAGGGCTGTATCGACAGGAGTAATGTCAATGTGTTGGGTGGTACCTTTCAGTACTTGGTCCAGCAGGTTGGCACGGGTGGCGGTGTCATGCTGGTCGTAGGTCAGCATAGCTGAGCGCACAGGAGTGTTGACGAGCCATCTGTTACCCACAATCTCTGCTTGCGTTTCTGTGACTTGTGTACGAGGCTTGGCTTCGGCAGGGCAGCGCGTATCGCTGACCCAGGGTTGCAGCTCGCAGATTCCTTCAGAGTTGTGTCTGAGGAAGGGTTTGCTAAGGCAGAGATAATGAATGTCTTTGGTTAAAGTACACATGTGCATGTTTGGGGCCAGGTACAGCTGTGTGTTGCTGTCGTGGTAGGCCACCACATTTGGAATGTGTGTTTTGGTGTGGGTGTTGCTCTTCCACATCCTGACACTGACAATGTCTTTAGGTCTGTAGACTTGGTTTGACTCGCTGATGAGTTTGGTTCAGGAGCACGTTCACTTCTCTCTGTTTGGGGTTTACGTGCCGTAGGAAGGTGCTATCCAGAGAGTTGGCCAGGTGCATTCGTAGCAGGTCAGCTGGCATGGTGATGGTGTAAGACAGCACAGTTAACAAAAGGCTTAAGGGTATCATGTATGGTGGGGTTTTACTCGTGGTTAGGCTGTCTTTGGAGGAGCTAACCTCCCACAGCATGTCTGTTGTTAACGCTGTAAACAGCTGAGTCTGGGTAAAGTCCTTCTGGAAGACAGTAAACAGTGGTTTCGAGGAGTTTACAGTCTGGTTCGCTGCATTGACACTGGACATAACAATGTTAAACATTCTGGTGGCAGCAGCGGCTCTAAGCAAAGCTCCCGGGAACTGTTTGGAGCGGTGGTGGTGTCCACCTAACTCCATTTGTGTAACCGTCACTTTCTCATATTGGCTGAACAGGTGTTTGACATCGGCCTCAGTGTGAGTGAGGGAGTCCTCTCTCCATCGGAACCTTGTACAGCTGTATTCGGTTACAGTGCTGGGGTAGTGTGCCCTGTCATCGGTAGTCAGGAGTCTCAGCGGTTTTCTCGGTGGCAGCTGTCCTCTCTTTGGCTGACAGCACAGCACGGCAAACCACAGCAGCATCCTGGTACAGATAATAGGGAGAGAGAGAGAGAAAGGGGAGAAAGAAACAAACAAGGCCTGTCTTTGGTTGGACAGGACAGTCTCTTTGCTTCGTGGGCGGCGACTGGGTTTAGCTCGCCCTCGCCCATGTTTTGCCACATCTTGCTGCTGGCATGACGCTTGCCTCAGTGTTGTGTCAGTGGCTCTGGTGCTGCGTGGTGCAGCACATGCTGCGTCATGGAAATATATTGGCAGTATCCCCCTTTTGCTCCGTGGCATTACACGCCCTGGCATTGTGATGTCAGACGGTGCACAACCCACAATATTGTTCTGTGCACGCAGCATGGTTTGTGTATCATGCAGTGGTCTGGGGCTTTGGTTGTCAGTGACTGTAGACTGGTTGCCAGGGTGGATGGAGGGGTCTGAGAGGTGGTAAAACAAAGTCATTATCAAGGTTTCAGAAGCCTGCATGTCCGCTATGTTGGTCTGTGTAGACAACGGAGCCTGCGTAAGCGATTCTGAGGTAGGTAGTTTAGCTAGTAAAGTTCTTGTGCTGTGTGTAATCACTTCAACCTTGAATGTGGGTGGGTGGGTTGGGAGTGACCACAGAATGTTGTTTAGTGTGCCAGTTTTGGCAAGGGTGTCAGTGTGATCTTTAAAGTCCTCGTCTAGACTTGGTAACTTCGAGTGTCCTTTTACCTTCTTCCAGTACACGATCACATTGTGTGTTTTTGTGATGTTATCACATTGCTGGAACAGGTGTTGGTGTTTGACATGCTTGTTTGCAAGTGTGAGTCCGAGTTCCACGCATTCAGGTGAGGATTGGAAGAAACCCAGCGTGTGGTGTAAGGTTTGACCACCTTGCAGGTTGAGCCGAACAGCGACCCCTTTGGTGTAAGCTGGTACCACCGTACCCTGTTTGTTGACTAAGGTACAGAGGCTTGAACTTGGGCCTGTTGTTAGGGCGTTGTACTCATGGCTGGCTGCTGGGGTTCCCGTGACCTCTGTGACCTGACCGTCTGGCTCTGTGGGAGTTCCCGTGACCTCTGCGACCTGACAGTCTGGCTCTAGCAACCTGTGTGGCTGGAGAGAAAGAGGTTCTCGCACTTGAGCAAAGTCTTTTAGCTGTTTGAAGTTCAGAAAAGGGTCAAAGTGTTCTAGCAGGTCTTTGTCGATGAGCAATGTATGAGTGTTCATTGGTGGGACATACATGGGATGTATTAGACTCATCGGAACGAATGTCAGGTGAATGGAAACAACCTGTTCAAACTGGATGTCATCCTGTCTGTACACCTGTACATTCAGTTCATAAGTTTGAGGTGTAAGAGTTCGATCTTGTCTCTTAGCTTCAAATTGGAGTCTTTTGAAAAGGTAAGATGAGATCACCGTCAGGTTTAATCCTGTGTCGATCAGGTCTTCCCTGTTGACTCCTTTTTGACCCACCCCCTTTTTGACAGGGCTGCCCAGGAATGTTGGCATTAGGGCAGGTGGGACGATCGGTGGGTGATGAGGACCGGTCTTGTGTAGCTCGCTGCGAAGGCAGGTAGTCAAAACAGCATTTTCTGGTACCTTGTGTTTGTGGTACCTGGTGTGAGGACCTGTGCTGTCTCGTTCAGTTAGCTGTAGCTGTTGACTGTGGAGCTCGGGCAGTGTTCTGGGTGCTTGGCTCATCTTCCTTGCGAGTATTCATGTGAAGAAGATCTTTCAGCACCCTCAGGATCTCTGCTGTCTCAGACGTGGCTGCACTGTGTTGCCCTCTGCTGGCTTGGAATGGTATTGACTCTCTGTAAAGATGTCTGTGACTGTGGTGTTGTAGAGCGCCATCTAGGGTTAACTCCAAGCAGTGCTCAGAGACAGAGACGTTGGGGTTTTTCACAGTCTTTTCACAAATAGTCTTTTGCTTGGTGCAAGCTTTGTGGGCTAAGTTCCGTAACTCTTGTGTAGTTCTGTTACGGGGACACGCTGGGACTCTGAGATGAAAACTCCAACTGGCATGTAGGTTTGGGAGGAACAGAGTTTTTAAGTTGAAATCCTGTTCCATACCTGGTTCGTTGCATGCTCCGAAGTAGGTGTTTCGTAGCTGACTACAGAAAGTCTGTGGGTTTTCAAATCGGCCCTGTTTGAGGTCCATAGCAATAAGGAGCCCATGGTCTGAGTTTGGATCAGAGAATTCAAGAATCAAAGTCTGTAGCAGTTGCTGGTAGTACGCTTTGACAGTCTCTGGTTGACGATCCAGAAAGCAATGCACATCACGGCTGGCCGTGATTTTTAACAGGTACAATGTGTTCACATCTGTCACGTTGGCGACAGTTTGCACATGAAAGTCAATGGCTTGTAAAGAAGCATGAACATCATGTCCTCCTGCAGGATCTGGAATGAATGTAGAGATGCTTCTGGCTAGCTTGTGAAGTTCTCTGTGAGCAGTGCAGGGTTTGGTGACATGCGTTCTCTGGAAGGGTTCTCTTCCCTCCGTTGTTGACAGATGTTCTTGTAAGCTGGTTCTTGTTACACCCCCTTTTCCAGCTCTGGGTTCTTGGCTGAAAGGGTTGGAGTGGCGGCCCGGGAGAAATTTTGTGGTGTGCGTTTCTCCGATCCAGCCACTCTGTAATCTGTGAAATTGTCTCAGTTCTGTGTGAACAGTGTAAAGTTCATCTTGGAGCTTGTCTCTCTGCAGAGTAAGCTTGTTGAATTTAGCTTGGGCCGCTTGCAAGTGTGTTTTGCAGGCCCAGGTTTTATAGTCTTTTTTTTTTTTTTAGTTCAGTCTCTGCTCTTTTTAGGAGAGCGTCGCCTTGCTGGAGTTTTTTGTTGAGTTCTTTTCTGGCTTCTCTCTCCAGATGTTCTCTTTGATCTGTGTCGAGGCGAAGATCTTGCAGGGCATTGTGAAGTCTTTCAACTCCTTTCTGTAGCTCTGGATCTGTGTCGTCCTCTTTCTTGTGCTGGTTCTGGGTCTCGAGGAGAAGCTGATCAAGATGACTCTGGGTTGGGGCCTGGTCCTTCCAGGCCTCCTCCGCGATGTTGCTCCGTTCACTGAGCCGTGCCTGGGTGACGAGAATGTGAACTAGGCTTCCGAAGATCCTGGCGAGTTCTCTGTAGTAGTCGCTTTGGTTTGGATCGCGTACCATCAGTTCATCTAGCTCGGTGTCTAGTTGCTCTGGGTGCTGCAGTTTACTGGCGTCCTTGGGCAGGAAGGGGGTCGTCACTGCTTTCAACCATGTCGAGAGGTGGCCCCCGTGGACTGCTGGACTGGATGCCTGGAACATCCTGATTCTCTGTCGGTGAGAGAAGCACAGCACACACACACAAAAAGACCAATGCAAGTTCGTTCTACGTTTAACGAGCTATATTCATACGGGCTGTGCCGTTTATGAGAATTTTGGGGCTGACTGATGCAAACAGTCAGACAGTTAAGTAGCCAATTAACTTGGGTCAACGAAGGACCTGAAATGGAGATTTGACAGGCAGTAGCCTAGCGGGTCGTGTGATGACACCGGCTGCTGGTGGTCGCTCTACTATTTAACTTCGTTGGTGGCTCCCAGGTTACTGTCTCTATGTGAAATGAAAGAAACAAATCACAACAGAACAGGTGGTAGAAAAAGATCAAAGTGAAACACAACACTTGAAATGAGATGAAAACAATAGAAACACAACGTGTTAGTGAGAATAAGGAGGCCTAAGCCTACTGCTAGGTTTTAAGATAGGGCCAACAGGTGAGTGGGCTATCTGGGTAGGAAACCTAGAAATATGGTGTGGCTTAAAGAAGCAAAAGGGTCAGAACACTTAAAATATATCCGGGGGAATATCTAATATTCTGTGGCTTATAATAAGTGGATAGGTTTTATCACTTTTGGTTCACCTGGTTGAATTGAAGTCATTCAGGTGGGAACCAGTGGCTTGGTCAACCTCCCCGGTGCTCCCCAAACACTGAACCGCAGTGTCCCTGGTCCTCCGTTACTCTGGCGTGTCGCAGGACAGCACGGCTTGTGACTTTTAGCACAACCTTTGGAGTGCCAAAATTGCTGATGTCTCTTGAGACAAGAGGGACCGAGTTTCACTCGCAGCCAGTATCGGTAACACCGGTCGGGCAGCCTTGCTCACTGGAAACCTGAGATGACTGTCCAATCACCGAGGGAGTTCTACAATCAAATACACAAAGGATGAACAAAGGAAACTTAAAGTTAATTGAGGTTTGGTTTGTTTAACATCAATTGAGTAACTATATGTAGAGAGGAAAGGTAACAGCTTTACCTAATCATGATAAAACAAAACAAATGAATTATGATAATAATGGTAATTATCAAAATAACCTAAGTCAAAAGAGAGAAGAAAAATAATAAACATCAAATTAAAAGACAGTAATGAAACAAGGGAGAAGGAGTAGCTGGTTTTCACCACAAGGGGGGGAAAGTACTGCTTCTCTGTCTTTAACCTGCTGAGCAGAAAACTTAATTCAAATTAAAAATTCAAAACTGGTTTAAATCAAAATTTAAAATAAGCATGTAAGAATTAAAAAAATCTGAATAATATCCTATAATAACCATTGATAGCTTGTAAGTTATCATTAATGATCATGAAATTAATCAAACAGTGTGAGATTAATCAAAGAGGGTAAAAGTGGACATGCAATTCAAAACAGAATGGAAAAGACATAGGTCTGTTAGTCGATTTAACAGGAGACTGCCACTAGATGGCTTACCTTCTAAGGGGGTCAATCAGTGGTTGACCTGAAAACATCTAGATTTCCACTATTAACAATTACATTTTAATTCAAATCATGTTTGAACTAAACTCAAAGTAAAGGTAAACAGTCAAAGGCAGGGAACATTCTTTTGTTTCCCTGTAATACTATTCGCACGAGCAAAGCTGTAAATGCAAATAATTATCGAGAATTTAGACATCCAATTCAAATATACATCACAGGGGATTATAAATTAGCAATCAGAGCGCATTATCTGAAATGGCCACAGGTTGACAGCTTTGCACTCATGCAAGCTGGAATCAGAAAGCAGGGCGTACCCTGAAATTTCTAACCCACACGTTCCCTCTAGCGTTTAGATAGAGGAATTACAATTTCAATATGACTTAGAATTTATCTGATCGTTTGTCAGGCTGATTTTCTGCATCAAAAATCACAAGTAACAAACAGAAAGTTTTAATTTCTGAGGTGCTATATATTCACATAGGATGAAGGAAGGATCCGTTCACTTCCAAAATACAACTGTAATAAAAACAGGAATTTTCCAACTGTTGACTCCAATAAACATTTATCAAAATAGCACTTATGATTTAAATGTTTTAGGTTTAAAAATCGGGTAGCTAAGCCAATTTTAGACCAGGAGTTTTTTTTTATCGTTTTATTTTTGAATATTACTGTGGTTTACCACGAATTCAATAACGATATTTAATAACAAGGCCTTTTTACTGAATCAGAGGAACATCGCTCATGTTCAGATTTACATGTTGCAACTAATAAAAGATTTCTTCATCTTTTAATTATTCATATTAAAATGTTCTCACTGTAAAAAGATTTTGGTCTTTCTTAACAGGATACTTTTAACATTATACTGCAGTTTACTTTCATCAAAAATAACAGTGACTATACTGTTAAGTTTCTATGAATACCTAGGTGCTACTGACCAGCTTTTTGCCTCAGTCAGTTAGGAGTGAGTTCGCGTCTTGCGACTTATCTCACAAGTAACGTTACATAATTTCATAGCGGACGTGCAGAAATTATTAAAAACCATATACACAGATTGATTGCTCACAAAACGAAGTTTGAAATAGCCGCGTTCCTCCACCAAAAAAAAACAACAATGAGTTTTACATAGTAATTAACTCAAATGATATATAGGGAATTTGAATAATTAATCAAGAATTTGATTAATATATATCTCAGATGACAGTTACATTTAATTTTATTGATTATGAAAAATAGCTCAATTGCCAATACCAATACTAATCACAGGGCACTGTAATTTACTCATTAATATGTCAATATTACATTCTTCATATCAATTGTTGTGATATCTCTTACTGTAAATTACTGCGGATCAAACCGTGGTATGTCCAGCACACCACTGTAGACCTATCAATTTTCAATAAAGTTATCACGCCTTATAATTCAAGGAAAAGTATTCTCTGGCCATGAAAATATTATCCTATCCTTATGATAAATTTAGTTTCTAAATTTAGAGCTTGTAGCTATAGATCAGACACATCTCAGTGACTCGTAATGTGAGTGGGGTGGAGTCCAAAGCCAATCATTTTATATATGGGTTTTTAATAATTCAACTAGTAATACATCAAACTACAAATCACACAGAGTAAATATGCGTACGAAAATACAGACAATAAACATTTACAAGACATAACGGAATCCAAATAAAAGAGAGAGAGAGAGAGAGAGAGAGAGAGAGAGCGAGAGAGAGAGAGAGAGAGAGAAGTGTAGAAAGCGAGAGAGATCACAGAATGAGCTCAGGTATGAAAATCAGTCAGTAAACCTTAGTGGAACCAACAACGAATCAAATAATAGCAACACTTTAAAGCAGCATTTAAATCTCCATAGAAAACGATACTTGCATGGCCCAGTGGGTGAGCGTGGTACCGGCGACGCACGTGTGATGTCACGTGGTCCTTTGGAAACTGCGCGTGTGGGCCGGAGGCCGTGTGACGCGCGCGCAAGCTGCGCTGGATCTTGGCGTGAGCGTGGAGTCACGTGTTCCTTTGTTGCAAAGAGGTGTTCGTTCATCTTCGCGCGGTATTTGAAAGGTTCAACAAACAATGTTCCAGAATTCGTCTTCATTGTGTGGAGAGGCGAATAGTTGAATAAACTTAGTAAAGAAAAGAAAACAAAACAACGAAAATGAAAGTTTCCAAATGAGCCATGAAAATGGCTTTCCTCTCCTCAGTCCGTGTGCTGAGGGGGGAGGAGAACCAAGCGCGGCCTGAGGCGGAGCGACGTGTCCGAGAACGGAGAACGGGAAGAAGAGCAGAAGAGCGCAAGAAGAGAGGTGGACCTTGTTTGGTCAATTCTTATAGCTTGAAATAGTTCACGCCCATTTTCGAGGGAGCATCCAATGAATGTCCGCGATCTGAAGCGGAGGGAAAGTTCCTTTGTCTCGGTTGAGACAACCCCCTGATGATTTAGGGCCTGTCCGATTTCATCAGGAATATTAAAGCAAGTTCATTATTCCAGATTAAATACATTTTTCATTACTTTGCTCTAGATAAATGGGTCTGTCAAAGCATGACGATTAGAACAAGACTAGACATAATATATATATGACCAAAGATCTAATTTTTAGATCGAATTACACATTTAAAGATTTGTTTAACACATGATAACACTGCAGATGTTGGGAAACATCTAAATGTACCAAAAGGGAATACGTAATACATTTATAAAACATGAAAACAGAAAGTTAATGAATACATTCCATAGAATGCATTGTTCAAAAGAAGCCAGTGACTTGGCTTCTCTCCTGTCCTGTGTGGTCGTAAAATTTTACGAGCTACCAAGGAGTGTGGGGGTTGCAGAACATTTCTTTTTTTTGAGAAAGTTAAAGTGAGGAGAGACATTTCCTAAAGTATGAGCTTGCAACTTATACTCTTCACATAACAAGGATTAACCATTTTATGCAATCCAAAAACATAATTAAAATACATATTAATAATAAAATGAAAGTAAGGAACTTATACAAAAAGGTTTCCTTTGTCTCCAGTGTGTTGGAGAAATTTGGGGGGGGGTTTCAGGTATCCTTTGAGGCTCGCATGGGTATCGTAAAGTAATTTAAGTCCAGCCAGGCTGGCATTTAGTACCAACAGTCTGAATTTATAAAACAGAATTTAACCCATGAATCGCTGACCTGCATATCTGTTACAATGGAATGACAGATGCTTCTCTTTGTAGTCATCGAGGGAGTCTCCTTCAAATGAAACTAAATACAGACCAGTTGGACACTGGGAAGTCAGTCAGCAAACATTTACCCCAACTTGATAGCACTTTCTGCTTTGGTTGAAAAGAAAGATGCTAAAGTTAGAGTAGACATCAGCTGCTTTTCACTCGAGTAGGCAAGGATTTGAAAAGTTGGCCACAGAGGAGGATGCATAATTGTGTCCAATTTTTTCACTTTTATTCAGCATTTACAGTTACAAGTCTGGACCAGAGGCATATATCTGCAAAATAAGAAATACTAATTAATTAAATAAAAACTATAAGAAATAGAACATAGGTGAAGCTTTGGTTGCTCTTCATTTCCTCATTACTACTACCCCAAAGAGAAGCACTTATGAACATAGGACCAATCAATGCTCCCATTTGAAGTAATCTTAATGGGATGGATACTGTGAATATCTGATCATTGCATTTAGAACTCAGTTTGGCGTCCCAGAAAATAAATTATCTCCTGAAGCACTGGTCACTTGAAACTACCCCAACAAATAGCACTTACCTATTACAACAGACAAGTCAGTGCCATTATGAGGGTACCGATAGTGACAAATCAAAATATTTTCCATTTCGAAGACTACAATTCTGTGGAATCAGATGAGGACATTTCCAGCCAGAGATACCAGGAGCATGCTGCCTGCAGTCAAGGTGAGCTGATCTGAGCAGTTTTGTTAACAGCACCCATTATAAATATGTCTATGGCTCTTTGGCTTTGCTGTGGTCGTTGGTACTTGGGTAGTTTTGAAAGGCCATTAATCTTTGATTGCCCTGTTAATATCTTTGGAATGCCTCAGCATTCTTGAGCATGGGTGGACTTTTCACACATTTAAAGCATTTCATGCAAATTCAACTATTATAATGTTTTCTGAAAGAAGAACATTATGACAGTCCTTGTTAAAGCATAGAAACACATCATGCACAAAATCAATGATTACCATCCCAAAACTTTGGAAAAAACAGCACCTTCTAGTGTTTAAATTTGGATTCTGCTGTAATCAAGTCAATGGACAAACCCACTGATGAACAAACACCAGCAAGGCAGTCCCAAAGTAAAGCACTTATTCTTACATGGAATAACAGATGCTTTTTTTGTAGTCATCGAGGGAGTCTCCTTCAAATGAAACTAAATACAGACCAGTTGGACACTGGGAAGTCAGTCAGCAAACATTTACCCCAACTTGATAGCACTTTCTGCTTTGGTTGAAAAGAAAGATGCTAAAGTTAGAGTAGACATCAGCTGCTTTGCACTCAAGGAGGCAAGGAGTTGAAAAGGTGGCTACAGAGGAGGATGAAAAATTGTGTCCACATTTTTCAATTTTATTCAGCATTTACAGTTACAAGTTTGGACCAGAGGCATATATCTGCAAAATAATAAATACTAATTAATTAAATAAAAAAACTATAAGAAATTGAACATAGGTGAAGCTTTGGTTGCTCTTCATTTCCTCATTACTACTACCCCAAAGAGAAGCACTTATGAACATAGGACCAATCAATGCTCCCATTTGAAGTAATCTCAATAGGATGGATACTGTGAATATCTGATCATTGCATTTAGAACTCAGTTTGGCGTCCCAGAAAATAAATTATCTCCTGAAGCACTGGTCACTTGAAACTACCCCAACAAATAGCACTTACCTATTACAACAGACAAGTCAGTGCCATTATGAGGGTACCGATAGTGACAAATCAAATTTTTTTCCATTTCGAAGACTACAATTCTGTGGAATCAGATGAGGACATTTCCAGCCAGAGATACCAGGAGCATGCTGCCTGCAGTCAAGGTGAGCTGATCTGAGCAGTTTTGTTAACAGCACCCATTATAAATATGTCTATGGCTCTTTGGCTTTGCTGTGGTCGTTGGTACTTGGGTAGTTTTGAAAGGCCATTAATCTTTGATTGCCCTGTTAATATCTTTGGAATGCCTCAGCATTCTTGAGCATGGGTGGACTTTTCACACATTTAAGGCATTTCATGCAAATTCAACTATTATAATGTTTTCTGAAAGAAGAACATTATGACAGTCCTTGTTAAAGCATAGAAACACACCATGCACAAAATCAATGATTACCATGCCAAAACTTTGGAAAAAACAGCACCTTCTAGTGTTTAAATTTGGATTCTGCTGTAATCAAGGCAATGAACAAACACCAGCAAGGCAGTCCCAAAGTAAAGCACTTATTCTTACATGGAATAACAGATGCTTCTCTTTGTAGTCATCGAGGGAGTCTCCTTCAAATGAAACTAAAAACAGACCAGTTGGACACTGGGAAGTCAGTCAGCAAACATTTACCCCAACTTGATAGCACTTTCTGCTTTGGTTGAAAAGAAAGATGCTAAAGTTAGAGTAGACATCAGCTGCTTTTCACTCAAGGAGGCAAGGATTTGAAAAGTTGGCCACAGAGGAGGATGCATAATTGTGTCCAATTTTTTCACTTTTATTCAGCATTTACAGTTACAAGTTTGGACCAGAGGCATATATCTGCAAAATAAGAAATACTAATTAAATAAATAAAAAACTATACGAAATAGAACATGGGTGAAGCTTTGGTTGCTCTTCATTTCCTCAGTACTACTACCCCAAAGAGAAGCACTTATGAACATAGGACCAATCAATGCTCCCATTTGAAGTAATCTTAATGGGATGGATACTGTGAATATCTGATCATTGCCTTTAGAACTCAGTTTGGCGTCCCAGAAAATTAATTATGTCCTGAAGCACTCGTCACTTGAAACTACCCCAACAAATAGCACTTACCTATTACAACAGACAAGTCAGTGCCATTATGAGGGTACCGATAGTGACAAATCAAAATATTTTCCATTTCGAAGACTACAAGTCTGTGGAATCAGATGAGGACATTTCCAGCCAGAGATACCAGGAGCATGCTGCCTGCAGTCAAGGTGAGCTGATCTGAGCAGTTTTGTTAACAGCACCCATTATAAATATGTCTATGGCTCTTTGGCTTTGCTGTGGTCGTTGGTACTTGGGTAGTTTTGAAAGGCCATTAATCTTTGATTTCCCTGTTAATATCTTTGGAATGCCTCAGCATTCTTGAGCATGGGTGGACTTTTCACACATTTAAAGCATTTCATGCAAATTCAACTATTATAATGTTTTCTGAAAGAAGAACATTATGACAGTCCTTGTTAAAGCATAGAAACACACCATGCACAAAATCAATGATTACCATGCCAAAACTTTGGAAAAAACAGCACCTTCTAGTGTTTAAATTTGGATTCTGCTGTAATCAAGGCAATGGACAAACCCACTGATGAACAAACACCAGCAAGGCAGTCCCAAAGTAAAGCACTTATTCTTACATGGAATAACAGATGCTTCTCTTTGTAGTCATCGAGGGAGTCTCCTTCAAATGAAACTAAATACAGACCAGTTGGACACTGGGAAGTCAGTCAGCAAACATTTACCCCAACTTGATAGCACTTTCTGCTTTGGTTGAAAAGAAAGATGCTAAAGTTAGAGTAGACATCAGCTGCTTTTCACTCAAGGAGGCAAGGATTTGAAAAGTTGGCCACAGAGGAGGATGCATAATTGTGTCCAATTTTTTCAATTTTATTCAGCATTTACAGTTACAAGTTTGGACCAGAGGCATATATCTGCAAAATAAGAAATACTAATTAATTAAATAAAAAACTATAAGAAATAGAACATAGGTGAAGCTTTGGTTGCTCTTCATTTCCTCAGTACTACTACCCCAAAGAGAAGCACTTATGAACATAGGACCAATCAATGCTCCCATTTGAAGTAATCTTAATGGGATGGATACTGTGAATATCTGATCATTGCATTTAGAACTCAGTTTGGCGTCCCAGAAAATAAATTATCTCCTGAAGCACTGGTCACTTGAAACTACCCCAACAAATAGCACTTACCTATTACAACAGACAAGTCAGTGCCATTATGAGGGTACCGATAGTGACAAATCAAAATATTTTCCATTTCGAAGACTACAATTCTGTGGAATCAGATGAGGACATTTCCAGCCAGAGATACCAGGAGCATGCTGCCTGCAGTCAAGGTGAGCTGATCTGAGCAGTTTTGTTAACAGCACCCATTATAAATATGTCTATGGCTCTTTGGCTTTGCTGTGGTCGTTGGTACTTGGGTAGTTTTGAAAGGCCATTAATCTTTGATTTCCCTGTTAATATCTTTGGAATGCCTCAGCATTCTTGAGCATGGGTGGACTTTTCACACATTTAAAGCATTTCATGCAAATTCAACTATTATAATGTTTTCTGAAAGAAGAACATTATGACAGTCCTTGTTAAAGCATAGAAACACACCATGCACAAAATCAATGATTACCATGCCAAAACTTTGGAAAAAACAGCACCTTCTAGTGTTTAAATTTGGATTCTGCTGTAATCAAGGCAATGGAAACCCAAAACACCAGCAAGGCAGTCCCAAAGTAAAGCACTTATTCTTACATGGAATAACAGATGCTTCTCTTTGTAGTCATCGAGGGAGTCTCCTTCAAATGAAACTAAATACAGACCAGTTGGACACTGGGAAGTCAGTCAGCAAACATTTACCCCAACTTGATAGCACTTTCTGCTTTGGTTGAAAAGAAAGATGCTAAAGTTAGAGTAGACATCAGCTGCTTTTCACTCAAGGAGGCAAGGATTTGAAAAGTTGGCCACAGAGGAGGATGCATAATTGTGTCCAATTTTTTCAATTTTATTCAGCATTTACAGTTACAAGTTTGGACCAGAGGCATATATCTGCAAAATAAGAAATACTAATTAATTAAATAAAAAACTATAAGAAATAGAACATAGGTGAAGCTTTGGTTGCTCTTCATTTCCTCATTACTACTACCCCAAAGAGAAGCACTTATGAACATAGGACCAATCAATGCTCCCATTTGAAGTAATCTTAATGGGATGGATACTGTGAATATCTGATCATTGCATTTAGAACTCAGTTTGGCGTCCCAGAAAATAAATTATCTCCTGAAGCACTGGTCACTTGAAACTACCCCAACAAATAGCACTTACCTATTACAACAGACAAGTCAGTGCCATTATGAGGGTACCGATAGTGACAAATCAAAATATTTTCCATTTCGAAGACTACAATTCTGTGGAATCAGATGAGGACATTTCCAGCCAGAGATACCAGGAGCATGCTGCCTGCAGTCAAGGTGAGCTGATCTGAGCAGTTTTGTTAACAGCACCCATTATAAATATGTCTATGGCTCTTTGGCTTTGCTGTGGTCGTTGGTACTTGGGTAGTTTTGAAAGGCCATTAATCTTTGATTGCCCTGTTAATATCTTTGGAATGCCTCAGCATTCTTGAGCATGGGTGGACTTTTCACACATTTAAAGCATTTCATGCAAATTCAACTATTATAATGTTTTCTGAAAGAAGAACATTATGACAGTCCTTGTTAAAGCATAGAAACACACCATGCACAAAATCAATGATTACCATGCCAAAACTTTGGAAAAAACAGCACCTTCTAGTGTTTAAATTTGGATTCTGCTGTAATCAAGGCAATGGAAACCAAAACACCAGCAAGGCAGTCCCAAAGTAAAGCACTTATTCTTACATGGAATAACAGATGCTTCTCTTTGTAGTCATCGAGGGAGTCTCCTTCAAATGAAACTAAAAACAGACCAGTTGGACACTGGGAAGTCAGTCAGCAAACATTTACCCCAACTTGATAGCACTTTCTGCTTTGGTTGAAAAGAAAGATGCTAAAGTTAGAGTAGACATCAGCTGCTTTTCACTCAAGGAGGCAAGGATTTGAAAAGTTGGCCACAGAGGAGGATGCATAATTGTGTCCAATTTTTTCAATTTTATTCAGCATTTACAGTTACAAGTTTGGACCAGAGGCATATATCTGCAAAATAAGAAATACTAATTAATTAAATAAAAAACTATAAGAAATAGAACATAGGTGAAGCTTTGGTTGCTCTTCATTTCCTCATTACTACTACCCCAAAGAGAAGCACTTATGAACATAGGACCAATCAATGCTCCCATTTGAAGTAATCTTAATGGGATGGATACTGTGAATATCTGATCATTGCATTTAGAACTCAGTTTGGCGTCCCAGAAAATAAATTATCTCCTGAAGCACTGGTCACTTGAAACTACCCCAACAAATAGCACTTACCTATTACAACAGACAAGTCAGTGCCATTATGAGGGTACCGATAGTGACAAATCAAAATATTTTCCATTTCGAAGACTACAATTCTGTGGAATCAGATGAGGACATTTCCAGCCAGAGATACCAGGAGCATGCTGCCTGCAGTCAAGGTGAGCTGATCTGAGCAGTTTTGTTAACAGCACCCATTATAAATATGTCTATGGCTCTTTGGCTTTGCTGTGGTCGTTGGTACTTGGGTAGTTTTGAAAGGCCATTAATCTTTGATTGCCCTGTTAATATCTTTGGAATGCCTCAGCATTCTTGAGCATGGATGGACTTTTCACACATTTAAAGCATTTCATGCAAATTCAACTATTATAATGTTTTCTGAAAGAAGAACATTATGACAGTCCTTGTTAAAGCATAGAAACACACCATGCACAAAATCAATGATTACCATGCCAAAACTTTGGAAAAAACAGCACCTTCTAGTGTTTAAATTTGGATTCTGCTGTAATCAAGGCAATGGACAAACCCACTGATGAACAAACACCAGCAAGGCAGTCCCAAAGTAAAGCACTTATTCTTACATGGAATAACAGATGCTTCTCTTTGTAGTCATCGAGGGAGTCTCCTTCAAATGAAACTAAAAACAGACCAGTTGGACACTGGGAAGTCAGTCAGCAAACATTTACCCCAACTTGATAGCACTTTCTGCTTTGGTTGAAAAGAAAGATGCTAAAGTTAGAGTAGACATCAGCTGCTTTTCACTCAAGGAGGCAAGGATTTGAAAAGTTGGCCACAGAGGAGGATGCATAATTGTGTCCAATTTTTTCAATTTTATTCAGCATTTACAGTTACAAGTTTGGACCAGAGGCATATATCTGCAAAATAAGAAATACTAATTAATTAAATAAAAAACTATAAGAAATAGAACATAGGTGAAGCTTTGGTTGCTCTTCATTTCCTCATTACTACTACCCCAAAGAGAAGCACTTATGAACATAGGACCAATCAATGCTCCCATTTGAAGTAATCTTAATGGGATGGATACTGTGAATATCTGATCATTGCATTTAGAACTCAGTTTGGCGTCCCAGAAAATAATTATCTCCTGAAGCACTGGTCACTTGAAACTACCCCAACAAATAGCACTTACCTATTACAACAGACAAGTCAGTGCCATTATGAGGGTACCGATAGTGACAAATCAAAATATTTTCCATTTCGAAGACTACAATTCTGTGGAATCAGATGAGGACATTTCCAGCCAGAGATACCAGGAGCATGCTGCCTGCAGTCAAGGTGAGCTGATCTGAGCAGTTTTGTTAACAGCACCCATTATAAATATGTCTATGGCTCTTTGGCTTTGCTGTGGTCGTTGGTACTTGGGTAGTTTTGAAAGGCCATTAATCTTTGATTGCCCTGTTAATATCTTTGGAATGCCTCAGCATTCTTGAGCATGGGTGGACTTTTCACACATTTAAAGCATTTCATGCAAATTCAACTATTATAATGTTTTCTGAAAGAAGAACATTATGACAGTCCTTGTTAAAGCATAGAAACACACCATGCACAAAATCAATGATTACCATGCCAAAACTTTGGAAAAAACAGCACCTTCTAGTGTTTAAATTTGGATTCTGCTGTAATCAAGGCAATGAACAAACACCAGCAAGGCAGTCCCAAAGTAAAGCACTTATTCTTACATGGAATAACAGATGCTTCTCTTTGTAGTCATCGAGGGAGTCTCCTTCAAATGAAACTAAAAACAGACCAGTTGGACACTGGGAAGTCAGTCAGCAAACATTTACCCCAACTTGATAGCACTTTCTGCTTTGGTTGAAAAGAAAGATGCTAAAGTTAGAGTAGACATCAGCTGCTTTTCACTCAAGGAGGCAAGGATTTGAAAAGTTGGCCACAGAGGAGGATGCATAATTGTGTCCAATTTTTTCAATTTTATTCAGCATTTACAGTTACAAGTTTGGACCAGAGGCATATATCTGCAAAATAAGAAATACTAATTAATTAAATAAAAAACTATAAGAAATAGAACATAGGTGAAGCTTTGGTTGCTCTTCATTTCCTCATTACTACTACCCCAAAGAGAAGCACTTATGAACATAGGACCAATCAATGCTCCCATTTGAAGTAATCTTAATGGGATGGATACTGTGATTATCTGATCATTGCATTTAGAACTCAGTTTGGCGTCCCAGAAAATAAATTATCTCCTGAAGCACTGGTCACTTGAAACTACCCCAACAAATAGCACTTACCTATTACAACAGACAAGTCAGTGCCATTATGAGGGTACCGATAGTGACAAATCAAAATATTTTCCATTTCGAAGACTACAATTCTGTGGAATCAGATGAGGACATTTCCAGCCAGAGATACCAGGAGCATGCTGCCTGCAGTCAAGGTGAGCTGATCTGAGCAGTTTTGTTAACAGCACCCATTATAAATATGTCTATGGCTCTTTGGCTTTGCTGTGGTCGTTGGTACTTGGGTAGTTTTGAAAGGCCATTAATCTTTGATTGCCCTGTTAATATCTTTGGAATGCCTCAGCATTCTTGAGCATGGATGGACTTTTCACACATTTAAAGCATTTCATGCAAATTCAACTATTATAATGTTTTCTGAAAGAAGAACATTATGATAGTCCTTGTTAAAGCATAGAAACACACCATGCACAAAATCAATGATTACCATGCCAAAACTTTGGAAAAAACAGCACCTTCTAGTGTTTAAAGGCAGTCCCAAAGTAAAGCACTTATTCTTACATGGAATAACAGATGCTTCTCTTTGTAGTCATCGAGGGAGTCTCCTTCAAATGAAACTAAAAACAGACCAGTTGGACACTGGGAAGTCAGTCAGCAAACATTTACCCCAACTTGATAGCACTTTCTGCTTTGGTTGAAAAGAAAGATGCTAAAGTTAGAGTAGACATCAGCTGCTTTTCACTCAAGGAGGCAAGGATTTGAAAAGTTGGCCACAGAGGAGGATGCATAATTGTGTCCAATTTTTTCCATTTTATTCAGCATTTACAGTTACAAGTTTGGACCAGAGGCATATATCTGCAAAATAAGAAATACTAATTAATTAAATAAAAAACTATAAGAAATAGAACATAGGTGAAGCTTTGGTTGCTCTTCATTTCCTCATTACTACTACCCCAAAGAGAAGCACTTATGAACATAGGACCAATCAATGCTCCCATTTGAAGTAATCTTAATGGGATGGATACTGTGATTATCTGATCATTGCATTTAGAACTCAGTTTGGCGTCCCAGAAAATAAATTATCTCCTGAAGCACTGGTCACTTGAAACTACCCCAACAAATAGCACTTACCTATTACAACAGACAAGTCAGTGCCATTATGAGGGTACCGATAGTGACAAATCAAAATATTTTCCATTTCGAAGACTACAATTCTGTGGAATCAGATGAGGACATTTCCAGCCAGAGATACCAGGAGCATGCTGCCTGCAGTCAAGGTGAGCTGATCTGAGCAGTTTTGTTAACAGCACCCATTATAAATATGTCTATGGCTCTTTGGCTTTGCTGTGGTCGTTGGTACTTGGGTAGTTTTGAAAGGCCATTAATCTTTGATTGCCCTGTTAATATCTTTGGAATGCCTCAGCATTCTTGAGCATGGATGGACTTTTCACACATTTAAAGCATTTCATGCAAATTCAACTATTATAATGTTTTCTGAAAGAAGAACATTATGACAGTCCTTGTTAAAGCATAGAAACACACCATGCACAAAATCAATGATTACCATGCCAAAACTTTGGAAAAAACAGCACCTTCTAGTGTTTAAATTTGGATTCTGCTGTAATCAAGGCAATGGACAAACCCACTGATGAACAAACACCAGCAAGGCAGTCCCAAAGTAAAGCACTTATTCTTACATGGAATAACAGATGCTTCTCTTTGTAGTCATCGAGGGAGTCTCCTTCAAATGAAACTAAAACAGACCAGTTGGACACTGGGAAGTCAGTCAGCAAACATTTACCCCAACTTGATAGCACTTTCTGCTTTGGTTGAAAAGAAAGATGCTAAAGTTAGAGTAGACATCAGCTGCTTTTCACTCAAGGAGGCAAGGATTTGAAAAGTTGGCCACAGAGGAGGATGCATAATTGTGTCCAATTTTTTCAATTTTATTCAGCATTTACAGTTACAAGTTTGGACCAGAGGCATATATCTGCAAAATAAGAAATACTAATTAATTAAATAAAAAACTATAAGAAATAGAACATAGGTGAAGCTTTGGTTGCTCTTCATTTCCTCATTACTACTACCCCAAAGAGAAGCACTTATGAACATAGGACCAATCAATGCTCCCATTTGAAGTAATCTTAATGGGATGGATACTGTGAATATCTGATCATTGCATTTAGAACTCAGTTTGGCGTCCCAGAAAATAATTATCTCCTGAAGCACTGGTCACTTGAAACTACCCCAACAAATAGCACTTACCTATTACAACAGACAAGTCAGTGCCATTATGAGGGTACCGATAGTGACAAATCAAAATATTTTCCATTTCGAAGACTACAATTCTGTGGAATCAGATGAGGACATTTCCAGCCAGAGATACCAGGAGCATGCTGCCTGCAGTCAAGGTGAGCTGATCTGAGCAGTTTTGTTAACAGCACCCATTATAAATATGTCTATGGCTCTTTGGCTTTGCTGTGGTCGTTGGTACTTGGGTAGTTTTGAAAGGCCATTAATCTTTGATTGCCCTGTTAATATCTTTGGAATGCCTCAGCATTCTTGAGCATGGGTGGACTTTTCACACATTTAAAGCATTTCATGCAAATTCAACTATTATAATGTTTTCTGAAAGAAGAACATTATGACAGTCCTTGTTAAAGCATAGAAACACATCATGCACAAAATCAATGATTACCATGCCCAAAACTTTTGGAAAAAACAGCACCTTCTAGTGTTTAAATTTGGATTCTGCTGTAATCAAGGCAATGAAACCATGAACAACACAGCAAGGCAGTCCCAAAGTAAAGCACTTATTCTTACATGGAATAACAGATGCTTCTCTTTGTAGTCATCGAGGGAGTCTCCTTCAAATGAAACTAAAATACAGACCAGTTGGACACTGGGAAGTCAGTCAGCAACATTTACCCCAACTTGATAGCACTTTCTGCTTTGGTTGAAAGAAAGATGCTAAAGTTAGAGTAGACATCAGCTGCTTTTCACTCAAGGAGGCAAGGATTTGAAAAGTTGGCCACAGAGGAGGATGCATAATTGTGTCCAATTTTTTCAATTTTATTCAGCATTTACAGTTACAAGTTTGGACCAGAGGCATATATCTGCAAAATAAGAAATACTAATTAATTAAATAAAAAACTATAAGAAATAGAACATAGGTGAAGCTTGGTTGCTCTTCATTTCCTCATTACTACTACCCCAAAGAGAAGCACTTATGAACATAGGACCAATCAATGCTCCCATTTGAAGTAATCTTAATGGGATGGATACTGTGAATATCTGATCATTGCATTTAGAACTCAGTTTGGCGTCCCAGAAAATAAATTATCTCCTGAAGCACTGGTCACTTGAAACTACCCCAACAAATAGCACTTACCTATTACAACAGACAAGTCAGTGCCATTATGAGGGTACCGATAGTGACAAATCAAAATATTTCCATTTCGAAGACTACAATTCTGTGGAATCAGATGAGGACATTTCCAGCCAGAGATACCAGGAGCATGCTGCCTGCAGTCAAGGTGAGCTGATCTGAGCAGTTTTGTTAACAGCACCCATTATAAATATGTCTATGGCTCTTTGGCTTTGCTGTGGTCGTTGGTACTTGGGTAGTTTTGAAAGGCCATTAATCTTTGATTGCCCTGTTAATATCTTTGGAATGCCTCAGCATTCTTGAGCATGGATGGACCTTTCACACATTTAAAGCATTTCATGCAAATTCAACTATTATAATGTTTCTGAAAGAAGAACATTATGATAGTCCTTGTTAAAGCATAGAAACACACATGCACAAAAATCAATGATTACCATGCCAAAACTTTGGAAAAAACAGCACCTTCTAGTGTTTAAGCCAGCGAGTCCCAAAGTAAAGCACTTATTCTTACATGGAATACAGATGCTTCTCTTGTAGTCATCGAGGGAGTCTCCTTCAAATGAAACTAAAAACAGACCAGTTGGACACTGGGAAGTCAGTCAGCAAACATTTACCCCAACTTGATAGCACTTTCTGCTTTGGTTGAAAAGAAAGATGCTAAAGTTAGAGTAGACATCAGCTGCTTTTCACTCAAGGAGGCAAGGATTTGAAAAGTTGGCCACAAGAGGA
>NW_020524404.1:0-42100 GCF_003368295.1 Carassius auratus
ACATCTTAAAATAACAGTCCCTTAAAGGCCGTGTCTTCCTGTGAGAAATACCCACTGGACACGTGCCACATCAGATAAGATTGAATGAAACATCCTCTCAAATTCAAAACTACACTGAATTACTAGAAGTCCCTTATCTTCAGTGTTAATGCTCTGAACCACATACATACTACATCAACTCCTGAAAGATCACTTCTTTGCCAATTTTGCAGCTGGTGAAATATGGATATTTTTCTTACAAAAACACACGGATTCGCTACAGGAGGCCTTCATTCACCCCCCGGAGTCACGTGAGACACGTTTTATTACATATTGGTCTACAAAATTTCAAGTGTATGTCTTCAGAACAAATGCTTTTTGACGAATGATTTGACATAGCCATTGCACATCATCAGCATCAGTGTGAACGTCCCTTAACATGACAGAGATTCACTGCATGATGTTTTATTGCAGCATGCCAGGTTAGGACACTGCATTAGTATGCTAGTTTCAAGATCAGCACACTTTTTAGTGCAGACCTCCCCAGAATCCATCTTCCACTCACACAATGAGAGAAGTGACGACTGACAGGAGGAAATGGGATTAGTGAGAACACACGGAGCTCTCAGTGAGATTAAGAAGCTCACGGCTCACGAGTGTCTGAGCTCAGAGTTCAGAGAGATACTACAGGACCTGAGTGGGGTTAACGGTCAAGCAGCGCCTTCTTGATCCACTTCAGCATCATTACTGCATCAGGTGACCCTCTTGACCAATCACATGCTGTCTCACTTACTATCTCAATACTTTATCCTTCTTCCTTCACTTCACTGTGCAATACTGATTATTCTGTTACACTCACAGTTAATCCCTACATAGGATAGCTCGGATTTGTTTTTTAATAGTAATATAAAAAGCCCATAATTATATAAGCAATATGACAGGCAATATTATCTAAGCTACACTTTTTACATAAATAAATGTATTTATTTATGTAAAAAGTGTAGCTTAGATAATATTGCCTGTCATAAAAAAAAAAACGATATCTTAGTACTTTTATTAAACTATGACTTTAAATTAAAAGTCATAGTTTAATAAAAGTACTAAGATATCGTTTTTTGTTTTTTTTTTTACATGTGACTTGTTGGATATTTCTTCATATCTGTATTTATTTTTTTACTAGTTTGATTACATTTATTTAAATTAGAACACAAAAACTTTTAAACACACTAAGAAAGGCTCAATATATAAAATTTTGCGCTTGGCTCTTTCATCTCCAGAAACCGAGAAAGCTATTATCAGAGGGAAAAGGCCCTGTGGTTATTCAAATTCTGTGTTATCACTTCCTTTATTACAGCTCAGCTAAAGCAGAACAAAAAACTATTAAGTAACTTCAGTGCATTCAACATGCACACACACACACACACACACACACACACAAAGTATCATACAGCTGTCAAATACTCCAGCAGCTGTTGAGTGTGACACTGCAGTGAAAGAGACTCAAACCATTCTGGTACAAGTATTCCCTTCATGCAGGATACTTCCCAACATGCACATCTTCTACGATCTTGCCTAACATCATACACTAAATTTGATTGTGTCCAAACCAGAAGAAGCTATATAAAGAAGATTCTTATGTCTTGTGCTTATGTCCCAGTTTCACACAACACGTCACACACGTAATTTGCTCTTGATACACTGCAAACAACTTCACTGCACTGCACCGTCAAACATTAACTGCACTGACTGTCTGTCACATGAGAGGGAACATGGGCATATTTACTTGACATTTCAACAGTAATTAATAAATGGTTCAAGTTAAACGGAGTAAACAAGTAAGTGAGACGACACATGAGAAATATTCTTATTTAAGGAACAAAAATCTGAAATATGAGGGGGAAAAACTAACAAAGGGTCTCAATGTTTTGCCATGATTCGATGAGCTCCACTGTCGGTCACAAATATGGCAGGAAAAAAAATAGCAAATTGCATTGTAGCAAGGACAACAAATACACAGATACACACACAAAAAAATATATGGGTTGTGAAAAATATATGACTAGATATTAGAAGGTTTGGCACGATAATAGTTGTTTCATGGTAATATATAATTTATAATTATACTTCTGGCCTGCTGTTACTGAGGCCTAGAGATGTAACGATTAACTGCGACTGAAAATCTATGTGACAATTCAAATCGGTTGAGATGCAAAACAAATCATTTAGGGGTAGGAGTTTAAATGAATGTATCTCTGAGGGGAACTTACTGTCTTTTAGATTTAGCATTTTTTCTTTTAATCATTTTGTAAAAAATAAAATCGTGAATCGAATCGTAAGTTGAGTGAATCGTTACACCCCTACTGAGGCCTTGAAATCCCCTTTTTGACTGCAGCAATGCACCAATCTTAAGTAATTCATCTTAACAGGGATCCAGAAGAAAAATTTTTCACTAAAGCTCAACATGCATGTTTTGCTCTATTGTCGCTGCGCTCCTTTCTCTCTTACACAATTACACAATGACTCTTTGTACTCATGTCTTCCCTGTCTGACACGCGTTGAGTAACTCTAATTCATCACATTCCTCTGAATGCCAGCGACAGATGGCTCAACCGTTTGTCACTCGATCCCACTTCTTTTTACAACGGTTTCTGCCTGAAGCCCAGTCATGCAACCCACACGGACACACTCCAGCGCACAGCTACTGCTGAACCAAACCTGTGTGACAGCCAATGAGACTCAAGCTGTCCTAGTAAATATAACAGCAAGAGGGCACGGTGTGGGGCATTCCTGAGTAAAACCAAAGACTATAGCATTACACAAGACGTGTCACTCGTATAGGTTTGAATGAGGAAAAAGTTGAATCCAAAAGAGCAAAAAAACATTCCTCAAATGTATTAGATTTGGATTTTTTAATAAAACATTGCATGACCAGTTGATCATATCTCACTTGAAATACCAAAAAAAAAAAAAAAAAATCAGAGCCTGGGAGATTAAATGCAGACTGCAAATAACTAAAAGCTGCAAATTTACCATCTATGTAAAGATCCCTGACAGACCTCAGACCTTTGCTTTACCATGCAAGAAAACCTCGTTCTAACAGAAAGAGTTTAAACATGTTTGCTATGGGTGTGAGGACAGAGACGTCAGCTGATTTAACATGTTTCCTTATTTGATTTAACATCCGTATTGAATTTTTAGTTATTCAATTAGTCCCAAATAGTTTTGATGAGGGAGACACTTTAGAAAAAAGTCAAACTGGGAGACAAGCTGTAGGTCAGAGACAAATGTGTCAAACCTAAACCACAAGGGATCAGCCACAGAGAAAGTTTCACTGGAAATACCCCTCAGCCAGTAACACAATGCCCTAGTATTTGCTGCCGAATAATACAATTTAAACACCGGGAGCCCTAGGCTGCGTTTTTGCTATTTAGGGGATCTTGTAAGCCCAAAGAAATGGTATGATGAATACATTCACAATTCTGTGTAACTTTATAACTCGCCTGAGGTCAACTGAAGGCAGAAGCAGCACACCTGCATGCGGTCATCCAACCCTTCACCTCGCACACTAATAATACTCTACTGAAACACAACTACTGAACGAGGATTCAAAATTGGCCCAAGACGCAGATTTTTAACATCTAACAGGTCGAACAAGAGAAGTTCATTGTCTACAACCGCAGACTCACAAAACTGCAGCAACAAACAGGTTTGACCTGACATGGAAATCCCTTAAACAGAAATTGCTGATTATTTGCTGAACGTCGGATAAACAGAAGAATGCATTTGAGAAGAGCACCGTAGTTCCACCCAGCAATCGCTTCGTCATTCTCACCTGAGTGAATAGGTATATCCCGTGTTATCCGGAGTACACTGAGGAGGAGTATACGTGTGCAGACGGGAAAAATCGCTATGGTCATTTGCTGAGCACGCTGTGAAAATCAAACCAGATGTGAAGAGCAGACTTCTCAAACTACGGCAACTGATGATGGGTGTGACTTCAATGCATAAAATCATGCACGCGCACACACACACACACACACTCGCGGTCTGTGGTTCAGCCTGCCTCTGGGAGGAATCCTGATCAGCAACATAGAACAACTTTAGTTTAATTGTTTAGTCGCACACAGGTGACTGAACACAAAGCTTGTGGTAACTACAGACAGCAACTCTTTCATAGTCAGTTGTGCTCTTTAATGTGGAAACACTTTATCTGATATTGTTGACCAAACAGGAAGTGACAGACCACACCTACACCTTCACAAATCAACTGCTGTCCAGTGTGACTTGCACTAACAGGACAGCGAGAGCGCAGACAATTTAACGTGTATTTATTACACAGGTATGATTACCAAAAGAAGACTTCTGACATATGTATAAATATTATAGTGTTCCTGTAGCTCAATTGGTAGAGCATTGCACTATTAAGTGCAAGGTTGGGGGTTCGATTCCCCGGGAACACATGATAGGCAAAAAAGCCTGAATGCACTGTAAGCGGCTATGGATAAAAGCGTCTGCTAAATGCAAACATTTAATTTTATAAAAAGTGAATTTACAAAGTGCAATCCCCGGCAATTAAATATTATTTTGTATCTGAGCATCATCTACACTTTTATCCCACAATAGATATTTTGGGTAAGAGTTTACAAAAATGTATTAATTAGGTATAATGAACTAAACTGAAAAAAAAACTTTTCAGAAAAAAATTAATTATAATGTGAATTGTCTATAGTATATTTATAAATAAACATTAACCGTAATATCAAAGATTTAACAAATGCTGTAAAAATTGCTGTTGCTAGTTTATGATATCCTATGCATTAATGAATTTAATCTACCCTTATTGTAAAGTGCAGTCTAAATTTCCTGATTTTACTCGATCACAGTTTAGAAATGTCTTACTTTGCACGGTTTGTTTTGTTGTGCCATCATTAACCCAATTCAATGCCTTTGTTTAGTCATCTATAGACTAGAAGACCGTAAACTAACCAAAACAAAAACTAAAAGAGTTTAACTTTCAACTCTAAATTTGACACATTATCTATAAGCACTATTATAAGAACTAAACTCATTATGAAGTTGAGATGAAGAGTTAAAACTGTCCTGAACTTTTTTAAAAATGCTGAAAAAAATAAACATTTGAATGGTATCAATTAACACAATATTCAGCTAATAATAAGTCAAAAATCATGTTCATTTTGTTTACCTGTCCTCTAACTGTTTGTCTTGACATTCTCAAAACCAGAGGAGATCCAGAAGACCACTCTCCAGTGTCCAAGAGACAGGCTGAACATCCAGAGAAAATCTTTTCCACCTCTTTTTCTTGTCTAAAACGCACATTTCACAAGCCCAGACAAGCACAGCTATGTTTCAGACATAACCTGCCACTAATAACGGATGAAAACAAGTCGATGGTGAACAGCATGAGCTCCTTTCTTTATGCATTAAGTCAGGATTTATGCTTTCATCTTGATATATTCACACCTTCATGGCCTTTTGCATCTTTATCTCTTGTGGGAAAGGTGCATTTGCATTTCTAAACAAGACAGACGCACAACTCTCCAGATTTGACGTCTCATATCTGCGCTTCTGCTACGTTTGGGTTGCGCTTCAAAAACTAGTGAGCTGCATAACAAGTCAGCACTTGTGTGATCCACAGACGCGTTCTGGACCTTCAAATCGACCCGTGTTTGTATAACACTGAGCTTTCGTTTCAAAGCCCCACAACTGACTCGATTTCATTGTTTAGAATGAGTCTACCATGCTGACTATGTAGACAGCTCACTATGGTTTTGACACACAGCCTTTGAATGCAACGCTACAATTGTTTTATCTGAATGCGTACAGGGATTTCAGCGCACTTCAATCGTGTTTACGTCTTAATATTTGTATAATATATCTTACATAAATGAAATCCTGATTGCGTGCACGACAGCTAAGTTAATCCAGGGCCATGTTTTCTGTCAAGAGTTGGAAAAGAAAGGAGCTTCACTGACTGTCCGCCAAAGACTGTATAAAATACACTGAAAATATCACTGTATCTGTGTGAATACACTGTGTCCTGCATGAAAGCAGCAAAAATAACAACAAAATATTCCAGCACTTGCCAGTTTGACCATCAGTTTCTACAGTCTCTTGTTGTTTTGAAGTCAGTCCAGTTCAGAAATGACCATCCAGTTCAAGGAGGCGCAGAATGAGCGCCGCATCTCGACGGACATATAACGTACAAATAAAAACAGAAACAACCGTGTTTGTCCAAACACCAATGTCGAGAGCCGCGAGCTTCGTGGGAATAGACACAAGTTTCGAGCTTGACTCACGAATACTATCAGGAAAATCCCAAAATGGCTTCCACAACAGAGTAAGCCAGACGGATAAAGTAAAGTCGTTCCTTCTATTTTCCAGGATGAACTGTCAATCACACGGCATACTTTGAATCTATTGGTGGAAAAGACGCGAGCCACGCCTTCCCGCGCTACGTCACACAGTCTTAGATATAAAAAGATTCAAAATCGTCCGTCAGGAAAGCTGTCAACAGACTCACTTAAGCGTGCAGCGATGGAAATACGGGCATTTGTAGTTAAAATACACGGTAAATAAATGGAAAGCTAGCTGTTGGTCAATATTTACAGTTGAAAACCAAATATAATAATAATAATAATAATAATAATAATAATAATAATAATAAACACACAACCTGAATCTGATTTTAGTTATAGTCTCTCGCAAAACTGCACTATTTTGTCGGACAAACCAATAAAAATTACGGCCAATCATTTTGAACTGTTAATTTATAAAACACATAAAAAAATATGTAATTCAGGAAAAAACGTTCAAACTCTTGTTTAATGATTTACTTATTTCCCATGAGTTTCAAGTTTTAAGCTTTTTTAATAACATATAATTGATATAATATATTAATATATATATTTTTCCATCACAGACATCTTTATTGGCCACTGACTCACTATAGTCCATAGACGACAACACTTCGCCAAAGTTTAAAAGCAGCTATTAGGCTAATTGACTTCATTTCCGATAAAGAAAACAACAGCCATTAAACAATCAGTCAATCACACTACGGTCCAAAAACATTTCACTTCTCTTTGCAAGTCACAAAACCAAACCATCATAGACCTACTGAAATAGAAAGAGACATACTGCTATACTTTATACTGATCCCTCAAGACAAATTCAGATGCCAAACATTGCACAAGGCACAAGCAGATGCAAAAAGACCTTACTCAACAAATGTGGCCAAATTGTGCCAAGAAACACAAATGCTCTGCAATCATTTTGAATAAACAGCAGATACACAACTGTAACCCACTTATTTCTTAAACAAAAAAGAAAAGAAAAACTCCTAAGCAATGCTTGAATTGTAGCCTATATATTGCATTAAAGTGAAACTTTAATGTAAACTTTCAAGGTCAAAGTAAACTGCAGCAACACAGTGAATAGCATGATCATTCTGTGATTATTGCATGGCTGTATTTCAGTCCCCCTCGCCAAATACAGTGTGCACGAGCGCCATCTCGCGGTCTCTCAGAGTACTGCAGCAGGCGCTGAAACACATCCCATAATCAAACATGCTTGAAGGATGAATGGACTGTACACAGGGTGGAGTTAACGCCTAACGACAAATTATAATTTACAATTCAATCTCACTTCTGCTAGACAACAAAATACTTTCTGAAGAAAGCTGGAATATATAATATATAATACTAAGTTAGGTTTCGTATCGAGTTGCCTTTCAAATTAGGTATAACGTTAATTCAATATTGCATATAACGTTACTTGAAACGTTGTGTGCATTTTCACTTTTATTCAAAAAGGCGTGAGACAAATCACACCGAATAGCAAAATAATAAGTCAGTATAATCGCTAATCGTTTAGTGTTATTTCTTCCTGAGGTCAGTTAACGTTATTTCTGCAAACTCACCCAGACGGTGGTTGTCAAAGTCCACTGGAGTGAGTGAGCTTCAGTCCTTCAAAGTCAAACGGCTGACTCATAGAGTGTAGATATCAACGGCACGAACAAGCCGCGTCCAGTTACACTTCACTGTGTGTCTGTGAATACACGAAGAGTGAAGTTAGCGACATTTACACGATGTCCATCAGCATACACACACACACAGAGAGAGAGAGAGACAGCGAGCGGTGTGTTTGAATGGCGAGTGGCGCGCGCGCGAGGTCAGGCGGCGGCGCGAGTGCAAGCCCCGCCCACAGCAACTGCGGAATGGGACAATCATTACCCTAGAAAACTAATTACCAGAATATTACAGGATTTATTTATTTTTTTACTCAGTAATGGGCAGCAACGGAATTTTTAAAACGCAGCAAAAACTCTCCCATTTACTGTTAAAGTAGTAAAAAGCATTTACGGTAAATTGATATCACAAGCGAAATAGAGATAATTTAGGTTACATTTTTTTCCCCAAGCAAGATAAACATTTAAATAAAATAAAACTACCTTAGCTTACTATAAATTATTTTCTTTTTTATTAACTGCAGAAAGTACATTTATTTATTTATTTATTTATTGCTACAAACAATGACATCTTGAGTACAAGGAAAATTTTATTTGTATAGGCTATATTTACTGGATCATTCATTTATTAATTCATAATAAGCCTAATATGGTTATGGAGGGCCAAGTTAATAAAAAAATTAATAATTAAATAAATGTTGAAATATATATATATATATATATATATATATATATATATATATATATATATATATATATATTATATAGCCTATATAAATCGTTAAATGCATATCTAAATAAACACATAAATATATAAATAAATAAATATTCGTCCGTTCATTCAGTCATTCCACATTTAATTTTCAGGATTCTGGGGCCCCGACAACCATAACTTTATAAATAAATGAAATATATTTGAGATATAAATAAAATGCGGAGGAAATGAATGAATGAATAATAAAACAAAATTATTTATTTCTGCATTTATTAATTTATTAATTAATATAATTTAGCCTATGTAAATATGTATTTAAAATAATTTTATTTTGAGTAATTTGGCCCTCCATACAATATAATTATTATAATTCTAAACATTTAATAAAACAAAAAAAGAGTAGTCTTACAAATGAGCGGAATCATGTTGTGAATATAAAGCAAATGTAGCCTATATGTCCGCTACAGTACAGATAATATGAAAGTTAATCTGAAGGCCTACCTAAATGTATCTGGTCTGAAGGAATCCTCTGATGGGTTTACGTCCAAATGAGCTGACGGCGAGAAACGGGGCGGTGCTGCTGCTGAAGACACACAGAGACCGGGTGAGGGACACGTGTGAAATCATCTTCTGCAGACACACCGTCTCCTGATGTAGGACGTCTCCTACATCATGTGGATGAAGCTAGTTTATCAGTCACAAACCGTAGGCTAATTACCGGACGAAACCGGAAACGATTACGCGATTGGCATCTGTACTATAAACATCACAGTGCTACAGTCGCATCTGTGGGAAAGGAGAGCCTTGATTTGATTTCTCTTGTTTATTTATTCAGACCGCGGCTCTAGTCTGCTCTGTGATATAAAGGTAGGTGCTGATCCGGGGTTTTAACATCTGCGCGCGGTTATCTGTTAGCAAACACATCTCTCCAGATAAAAGAGCAGAGGAATGCGGAGCCATTTGTTCCCCAGAGCTTCGAGAGAACAGCCTAGTTTGTTTAAAACCCGAATATAAAAGCCTGCTTTGTTAGGAGACGTGACTGCTGCTGTGAAAGCCCGGTCTGCTGAATACAATAATAGGACAGCATCATGCTTCTGTCTTAGTGTAGCTTAGGCTATATCAGATATATGCGTTTCAATGTCTAGGCTGCTCCAGCTGTGTGGAGGAAACATGGACCGCTATGAGGATTTCTGCGCACGCATTCTGTCTGAGCTGCGGTCGGAGATGATGCACGAGAGGAGCTGCAGTAGCGCGCGTGCTCGAGAGGGCGCGCACTCGCGCATCTGCTTCAACGGCAGGCCGCTGTTGTCTCCGGTTGTGAGTACAAGACATGATATGTGTTGTAGCTACTAATTATATGTAGCCTATATGAATTACTAATACCAACTTTTAAGGTAGCCTACTAATATCATGTAGATTTTAGGAGTATGTAAGGTACAGATATGTAGCTTTTAGATTTTATTGTTGGTACTGGCCTGTAACAACTTGTAACAACAGTACTGTACTGCCATACAAATGGTTCAAGGTCTCTGTCATCATTTTTGACTGTGTATTTTATTTGTGATGAGAAACTTTAAGGTCTTAGCAACAAGAAAATATGGTAATGAAACATTATTAATAATAATCTTCATATTTAAGTCAATTGGACATTCAATATTAGCAGATCAAGTTGTCTCTGTCTGATCATTGATTGATTGATTGATTTTGTCTTCTGTGTTTCCAGCTAAGTGAGAAACAACGAAGGGAGATGGTTGAATACAAGAAAAGAGCTTCACAAATGGAGGCCGAGAGACAAATTCAATGCAACAAAAACCTCCTCAATCAGATTCAGACCATTCTTTGGACCAATGAGGTAAGACGATTGGTGTTTCATGAATTATAGGCACTTGTATGTACAAGGGACTTATTTATTTTATTAAAACTGATATATTTCAGCTTTTTTTAAAGTGCTTTTTTATATGTATATATTTATTATTTATTATTTATTTTATTTTATTTTATTTTATTAATGAATGAATGAACAAACAAATTAAGTTTCTTATGCTTTCCAAGGCTTTTTCCAAAAAAAAAAAAAAAAACATTGTAATATTGAAATATTACTATAATTTCAAACAAACTGTTTCAAATATAATGCATTCCTGTGATGTAAAGTTGACTTTTCAGCATTATTCCTCCAGTCTTCAGTGTCACATGATCCTTCAGAAATCATTCAAACTGATAAACATATCCACAGTTTGTTCACTTTTAGAAATACAACAGCTGTCACTAGGACATACTCTTTCAAAAACTACTAATATAGACCTTTAAGGTACTAATATGCACTTTTAGAGGTAAATAAGCGACAAATGCGTACCCTTTGAAAAGGTACCACCACCGTGACAGCTTTTTTACAAGTGTGCACAGTACTGTTTTTACTGTAGCTGGTCAAATCAGTGCAGCTTTGGGGAGTGCTTTTTTTTTACATGAAAAATGATTTCAAACTTTTGACCTATATTTATTCATTGAGTGTATTCGTTATAATTTGTTGTGAATTTACTCCCATATCTTGTTGCACTTTCATTGTAGGCACCACAAATATTGGACGTGCCAAAGCCTTCAGAGCAGTGCCCTTCTCCCTCTCCGAAAACAGACTCCAGGAATGGTTTTACAGTAGCTGATACTGCAGACATTTCACCGGCTGGAGCCACAGAGCCGTACATTTGGTCTAATGAGCCACCGGTGACCCCTTCAGCTGAGCTGCATGGAGTGATGAGAAGAAAATCCACAGAAGAAAAACACATGCAAGAGGACATTCAAACGGAAGGAGTTTGCCTGCAGAACCTACTCAAGAAATCACGCGAATTCATGGAAAAGGAGCAAGGTAAACAGGGGTCAAAGGTCATCAGCAACACAATGGTTGATCCGAGCAGGATCCTCTCTGAAAGCCCGCCAGTTAAAGAAAACAGCTGTTCTTTGGATGAGAGTGCCTTTGGGTTACCCTTTTATATTCCCTCTCCAAACCAAACCTCTCCCAGTAACCTGATAAGCCCAGAACCCGGTCTAAAGCCCGGTTTAATAGCCAGACCCCACCACGGACGTCCTCGTCCCATTTCTGCCGGGAGCATCTTCTTTTCTTTGGTTGAAAACCCCAACCAACCGAACATGACAGCGAATGCAAGGCCACTGGAAGTCAAAACAACTGCAACACAGGACAGGAAGCTACTCGGGGTGGAAAATGTATGTATGGGTCGATATGATGATCACTCAACCCTGGGACACCCGGAAACGTCTCCAGTGGATCCTGAGCTCACAAGCCCTCTGTTTCGAAGGAGAAGCCACACGCTGGATAGCCACCTGTCCTCACGCCATCAGAGTCCCGTCATAGACCGGAGCCAGGAGAGAATGCCTCGGTTTATGGCCGGGGTCACCGCGAGAACGCCCACTCGACTGTCTCCTCCCTCACCCATGAACAAGACGTTCACACGGGACGGTCCTGTAGCAGCATTTATGGGGTCTGGGATCACCCCAGACTCTCCTTCTCATGCCAAACTACCTTTTGAGATGGAGAGAAACAGTGTTATTAGCACTGCGCTGAAAGAAAGGAGAACAGGTGAGAACAGAGCAAGTGTTAAAAATGAAGATTCAATTTAGAACCAAAAATGAGCCTCAGTCCTGTGATATGATGGGAGAACATTTTAAAGTTCTGAAAAGCTATTATCTATAGCCTTCCTAAAATATAGAACATTTTTTGAAAATTAAATAATTGGCATTTATGAGGTCATAGTACTAAAGTGAAGTCTGGATTTACATATATAATATATATATATATATATATATATATATATATATATTATATATATATATATATATATATATATATATATATATATATATATATATATATATATATATATATATATATATATATTATTCTTATTTCTATATATATATTTCATTTTTACCAAGACTGCATTTGTTTGATCAAAAATATAAATATAGAGACATTAATATTGTGAAATATTACTACTATTCGAAATAACACTTTTCTATTCTAAGCTGATTTTACATCATCATTACTGCAGTCTTCAGTCACAATCCTTCAGAAATCAGTCTAATATGATCATTTGCTGCAAAAAAAAAAAAAAAATCTTATTATTATATTATCAATGTTGAAAACAGTCGTTGCTTAATGTTTTGTGGAAACCATGATACGTTAAAAATAAAGTTCAAAAGAACAGCATTTTTTAAAAATAGAAACCTTTTGAAACATCATAAATATCTTTACTGCCACATTTGATCAATTTATTGTCTCCTTTCTGGATAAAAGAATTATCTATTAATTACTAACTAATTAAGTATTAATATCTTTAAAAAATATTGAAATGATCAATCTTTTTTGTAGAGTGCTTCTGTAATAAATATTAGGAAAACAGCTTTAAAAAAGACACTTTCCCTCTTTCCCCTTTTCTAAAGAACTCCAACACTAATATGAATAACCAATAATGTCACGCTAATATCTTAATGGACCGTATAAGAAAGACCACATAGCAACTCAAGAACCCGATAAGGCCACAAGTGATTCTTGATCAATGAATGTTCATTTGAGAATAAAGATCAGATGTTCTTTGATCATTCTTTGATGAGGGATCCTCTCAGACAGTCGTGCATGTCTTTTCCTCAGATGAGATGCAATGGCAAGTCCACGCTCTAGAAGACATGAAGAGGTCTCTGGAGGACGATTATTCTTTCCGGATGTCCTGTCTGATGGAGGAACAAGAGCGAGAACAACTGCACCTCAGTCAGGTCAGCACTGCCACACACTTACTGTCTGCCTGGGCAGCTACCTTTTAAGACTGCATCCTAATATAACACGTACACGTATACCGGGTCTTATAAATCAATAAATACACTCATAATATCAATGTTTTTCTGGACGCCAGCTTGGATGACGGTTGTGACATTAGTCTGTGTCTCGTTCAGGAGTCAGAGGAGCGGGTCAGGAGACTGAGGGCTCAGGGTGGTCTGAGTCCTGTAGCCGGTGAGGACGGGTGTGAACGTTACCCGTTACTGAGTCCTTTAAGCCCAGGAGACAGATCGCCAAGACACTCTGTGCCAACCATTGGTATTATTTCAGCTCTTTCAGCCTGTGATTAACGTCGTAAATTTGCTACCACTGTGTTTCTCACTGGATGCATATTTTGTATATGTTACAAAGGAATAGTTCAGCCAAGAGTGAAGATTCTGTCACCGTTTACTCACCTTCATGTTGTGTCCAAACTCTTTCTTTCTTTCTTACATGGAACACAAGTGGATGAAGGCAGACAATGATGAGCTCCAAAACAACAGGAAAAGACCATAAAAGCATCATAAAAAGAATTAATATGACTCATTATTTATATTTCAAGTCTTCCAAAGTTGTTGTGTTTCATTTCATTTCTTTTATTTAATCAGGGACAATGCACATTAATTAGTTCTATTGGGAGTTTAGTTCTATTCCACTCGTGTGTTCCTCTAAAAGCAAAAGATAACTGACCAAAAGTGTTATTATTGTAAAACTAAAACTTGTATATAAAAAAAGAAAAATATAATAAAAAATATTTATTTAAATTAGTAAATAAAATAAATGCATTCATTTTTTGTAATAATGCTGAAATAAACCAAAAACACGAAAAATAAAACAATTGAAAAGGAAATATAAAAAACATTAAATAAATTAAATTTATAATTGTAATAAAGCTGAAATAAAAAAGTACAAATTTTAAATGAAAAAAAGAAAATATAAACCAAAATTAGAAATGTTGCCTTGACAACTAAGTGAAGTTTAAATATAAGGGCTAGAAATACTAAAACTAAAACCGAAATAATAAAATTTGTTAAAGCTATAGAAATCTATTAAAAAAACTAATAAAATGACAAAAGCACACAACAAATGGTTTGATATGTGCTTTGCTAATATGCACAGTACACCAAAACATTTAAATAAAAAAAAGCTAATTCAAAATGTGAATAAATTCTATAATAGTCTATAAATTCAGCTAAAATAACACTGATTCAACACATCTGTCTGTATTTTTACCTTTCAGGTTTCCCTTCAGGGGATGTGTTATCCCCTTCGAAACAGACTCCCATGTATGTGAGAATCCTGAATCACAGCGCCGGCAAGAGAAACAGACTGAGCCAGGTTGATTTTAATGTGCTTTTACAACCGTAAACGAGTCCCTGTAGAGTAAACAAAGCTTCTATAAAGAGTATGATGTGAGTGTGTTTAAGAGTCCGCTGTTCTTGGACTGTAAGGGATGATAAACCTGTGATGCAGGTTGTGACAGCGGAGCAGCAGAGGGCACTGTGTCACCTCACTGCAGCCGTGAAGGGCTTCCTCATCAGACGACTGCTGAAAACGGAGAAAGTCAAGCACCTGCGGCAAACCGTGCAGGTGAGAACACAACAACACCTGCTAATGAAAGCCTCACGTGTTCTGTCATCCTTACACCTGTGTATTTCCTCAGGACACGCAAGAGTTTATCCGTTCGTTCAGCACTGATGCTCCTCAGAGAAGCGTCTCTCTGTCCGAGCAGGATCTGTGTCTGCGGGAGCGCGTCAGAGCGCAGGTCACACTTCTGTAATGCTCTCATACCTGTGTGTACAGCATTATACCTGACTCTGAAAGCTTCTGCTGTGTGTCTGTTTGTCTTGCAGTTACGCGCGGCCTTGTTTGACATTCATGATATCTTCTTCACGATGACACTGGAGGAGCGTCTGTGTCTGCTGCAGCAAGACCGAGAGCTGCTCTCCGAGAGGAAGCTCAGAGAGATGGTAACTAGCAGTTTCATGTCTAATGGTTCACTTTCTTTCATTTTGCTCAGTTTTGATCCTCGGCCATTGTTGAATGGCTTGTTTCCTTCCTATTTTGGAAAAGTACTAAGTCATTTCCATATGAAAGTAGGGCTTTGTGGGTCAAGTGTTTCTTCCCAACACACTTACAGTTTTATTCGGCATGTAGGAAAAAGCTAAAAGTCCCAAGGACAAGGTGGTTTTGTCGGCTGCTACCCAGAAATCTCTTGAAAGAAAGAAAAGGTGAGTGAGCATGATTACAATACTGTTATGTTGTATGCATATATATATCTGCAGGGTCCAAAATTACTAATACATCTAGTAAACAAATAAACATAAAAACTGCCAATGTTATTGGATAGTTGGATGGGGTTTTTTTTCTTCTAAAAATGCTGTTTGTAATTTTTTTTAAGTATAATTATATATTTCTATACACACACACACACGCACGCAACCACACACACACACACACAAACACACACACCTACACTTACACACACACACACTTTTAAAAATATATACACATTATTATTATTATTATTATATTATTAATTATATTTTTCAAATTGTAATTTTATCATAATTATAATAATATACACATATATTTATATTTTTATATTATAATATATACTAATAGAAATATCAATATTTACAAAAAAGATATAATTTTTTAAAATTATATTTGTTTTTCTTTGAAGAGAAAAATGTATACACATCAATATCTATCGATAAATCTATTCAACAATATACATATATATATATATATATATATATTTTTTTTTTTTTTTTTTAAGAAATACTGCTATTATAATATTATTTGTTATTATAATTATAATTGTTATAGTTATTTATTTTATTTAGTGTTTGTTAATACTGTGCTAAAATGCTTTGTATTTATATGCTTACTAGTTCACTCCAAAATGTTCTTGTATGTCATCAGAGTTGGTGAATCTCCAGGTCAGCCCAGAAGAGCTCAGAAGACCAAGAGTCCTCCCACAAATAGGTGAACACAAAAGCACTAAAGAGATGCAAGCAATCACTTCACAGAAGCCAAACAGACCCTTTCCACATTCAGTACTCACTGACTCTGCACCATATAGTTTATAGCTGCATACGCTCTTCCAGCAGTGTTCCTGAGTCTGTGTGTTGTGTTGAAGGATCCTGCAGCCCAGTCAGGGCCAGAACGCTCCTGTTTCAGGCCAGCCGCTCCTGCGCCGTGGGTCAGTTCTTCACATTTTGCTGCCTGTGATCACGCAATCTCCTGCTCCTACCATTTCCATTTTCTTTTACGCTGCTGTTGATGGAATTTGAAATTCAATTCAGTCTGCGGTGGACTCTTACAATTCTGGAAATGCCACGAAGCTTGCCAGGAGAGTCACCTGACATTTAAAATTGGCTGCGTTTATTTGTAAATGCATTTGGCAGGATCTCATGTAGTCATTTAGTCAACTGAAGTGTGATCAAAATATCCCTGTATTATATTACAAAGAATCACTGTGCGGGAAAGAAGCGCAGTATGGAATGCGCCACACATTTACAAAACCTCAAACACCTTTTGAACTAATAAACTGTATTTGAGTTTACATTTTTATTTTTCAGATATAATAAATCAACTTTACATGCAACGTCTTAATAGAAAACACACGGATGAAAAGTCTTTAATGTGTTTCAGGAGTTACAAGAAGACCCCAGAAGAGAGAGTGCAGCATTCTGAGAGGCTGAAGAAACAGCATTCACTGGGCTGACCTCATATACACTTATCAACTCAACGTGAAAAAATGATATTGTGCTAATCATGCTTCTAAAAATACTCCCCTGCTAGCCATCTCACTGAATTATGACTATAAAATGTCATTGCTATCTAGTTCTTCCCATGATTCTACTATACTGCTTATGAATATAGAATCAGTCCAGATATTATTTAGCTATAGTTTACTATAGGTTACATAACTAATTATAATCCACATAGTAGTACTAAATTACCTTTTTAAAAAAATTCCGTAAAGGTGGGATTGTCCAAATAACAGAAGCCTGCATTCACACAGAGAAAAGTTCAAAGGGTAGTTCACCCAAAACTGAAAATTCTGTCATTAATTACCCGCCCTCATGTCGTTCCAAACACGTATGAGCTTTTGTTCGCGACATTATTCAACAATTTGTCTCCTTTGCATCACCCTATAGCGCCATTTTGGAAAGTATCACTGCACGTATTCAACGTATGTACGCAGATACACTGTTTACATTCAAATAAAAGTGTAAATAACGTATCCGCGTACATACGTTGCATTTGTTGTTTGCGTTCATTTTTGGGTGAACTGTCCCTTTAATGCTGCCGTGTCAATGTCAGATAGTAGAATATGAATACGTGTCTATGAAGAGTACACACATTTCTCCAGAATTAAATGAATGTATTTGATCAACTAGCGCTGAATTTGTGCTTTTAATCATAATACTTTACTTAGAACTACAATCCTGTCAGTTGTTTATGAATGTATTTGCTCTTGCCTTGTGTACTTAAGAAGCACTCGACACATTTGCGTTAAATAAAACAATGGAATGTTTAATAAACAAGTTTATTTAATAAAAATATTTGTGAATTCAGTGAATAAAGACACCGGTATCAAATAGGAAGGCACATCTCAAACAATTACTTTAAAGAAAATTAATTTTCAAATCCGTAAAAACAACCTCAGTGAATGCTTTTATGAGCAAAGTGGTTATATGAGATGCTCTGTTATTCAACACAAAGCAAAAAGTATTAACAAAATAACCAAGCAAAGAAAGTTATTTTGGGTCGCCTTTGAGTCAATGGTTAAGAATTTATATTCATTTAAGTATATATTATTTATAGTGCTGTCAAACAATTAATCGCGATTAATCGCATCCAAAATAAAGTTTTGATAACATACATATATATGTGTGTGTGTATGTGAATACTGTGTATATTTATTATCCATATACAAATACACACATGCATAAAATTTTGTTTATATATTAAATACATTTATTTATAATATAAAATAAGAATATGTATATATATAAATATATAACATGCAAATATTTTCGAAATATATACTGTATGTGTGTGTATACAAATATAATGTAAACAAGAACTTTTGTGAAGGCGATTAATTGCGATTAATCGTTTGACAGCATTACTTATTTAATGTAATAAATCTTCACTAATGATAAGGGAACTGAGGCAAAAAAGTGGCATTATCCATTCACATCTGCATGAACACAGTAAAGAAACCGTAGCCAGTTGAAGTTCTTTCACAGCCGTGTCTGTTTGTGTATTTCTGACAGCGAGTGAATGTGCTGGAGGAGTTGATCACAGTACTCAGGGCTGCGCTGTTTCTCTCTCATCGCCTCCGTCTGCTGCTGTAAGAGTCCTCCGTCCACCTCACTGCCCACCTTCAGAACCTCTGACACAAAAAAACATATGGACACGTTAACATTTCCTTATTACATCAAAATTCACTCACTCTTTCATTAACACAACAAAAAATATAACCATGGTGCAGCGGCAATGCAGTTTGTGATGCTTCATACATACATACATATCTATATTTTTTTGTAATAGTGGTCATAAAATTATTAAGAAAAAAATTATACTCTCACTTTGATCTATATATATAAAGCGAGAGAGATCAAAAATGACAGCTCATAATTAAATTATGACCGCAGTTAACTGGTCTATTGATACACTCCCTTTCCATTAACTTTGATAAGTGTGATTATTACTCAAATGCAATAGCATCCATATTTTTACCTTTACAAATTATATTAAAAAAAATTAAATAAAAAAAACCTTCAAAGTCAGCTCACCATTACAAAAGCCCATAAAGCTGATCTGTGTTCTTTCAGCAGTCGTGTCTTTGTTGTGGGTATTTGGTTTTATCCTGATTTGTTTGGTCGGGGGATTTACTTTTATCCGTTGTTTTATACATTTGTAAGCGCAACAGAAAACAATGTTCTCTTTGTGTAAAGACATGAGTTAATTTCCTCAGTAACTCAAGCACAGTGTGACAGCACCGTCATTATAAGATTAACCAAAGGAATGAGGGATTATGGGATATGGCAAGTGTGGTGTTTTAATGGACATGTATCGCATCTGAGGTGTCTTTGAAATACGAGACATGTTTAAGAGCAGATTGGAAAACAAAGAAAGATGAGATGAGATTAAAAAGAGGAAAACAAGATCAGACAAATGGTGCATCCAAAATCGCATACTGAGTGGATACTGCACTTGAATCCCAGCTTACGTAAGAATACACTACACGATTTCCATCCGATTTACAGTCGACGCTGTTGCTGAATGTCAAAGCCATTCTGCAGATTTGAGCTGACCCCATATTGACAGAAAAACAAATTTGTTTACATTTTTGCAGATTTATTAAAAAAGAAAAACTGAAATATCACATGGTAATAAGTATTCAGACCCTTTGCTGTGACAGACATATATTTAACTCAGGTGCTATTTAACTCAGGTGCTGTCCATTTCTTCTGATCATCATTGAGATAGTTCTACACCTTCATTTGAGTCCAGCTGTGTTTGATTATACTGATTGGACTTGATTAGGAAAGCCACACACCTGTCTATATAAGACCTTACAGCTCACAGTGCATGTCAGAGCAAATGAGAATCATGAGGTCAAAGGAACTGCCTGAAGAGCTCAGAGACAGAACAGAACTGGCCAAGGTAACAAAACATTTCTGCTGCACTTAAGGTTCCTAAGAGCACAGTGGACTCCATAATCCTTAAATGGAAGATGTTTGGGACAACCAGAACCCTTCCTAGAGCTGGTCGTGTGGCCAAACTGGGCTATTGGGGGAGAAGAGCCTTGGCGAGAGAGGTCAAGAAGAACCCAAAGATCACTGTGGCTGAGCTCCAGACGCTCCAGAGATGTCGGGAGGTGGGAGAAAGTTGTAGAAAGTCAACCATCACTGCATCCCTCCAGCAGTCGGGGCTTTATGGCACAGTGGCCCGACGGAAGCCTCTCCTCAGTGCAAGACACATGAAAGCCCGCTTGGAGTTTGCTTAAAAACACCTGACGGACTCTGGTCTGATGAGACTAATATATAACTTTTTGGCCTTATTTCTAAATGATATGTGTGGAGAAAACCAGGCACTGCTCATCACCTGTCCAATACAGCCCCACCAGTGAAGCACCAGTGAAGAAAGTGAAAGTGAAGCATGTTGTGGGGGTGTTTTTCAGCTGCAGGGACAGGACGACTGGTTGCAATCGAGGGAAAGATGAATGCGGCCTAGTACAGGAATATCCTGGACGAAAACCTTCTCCAGAGTGCTCAGGACCTCAGACTGGGCCGAAGGTTCACCTTCCAACAAGACAGTGACCCTGTGAGTGTCTTCACAACAACTCCGTGACTATTCTTGAATGGCCCAGCCAGAGCCCGACTTAAACCCAATTGAGCATCTCTGGAGAGACCTGAAAATGGCTGTCCACCAACGTTTACCATCAAACCTAACAGACCTGGAGAGGATCTGCAAGGAGGAATGGAATGTGAAAAACGTGTTGCATCTTTCCCAAAAAGACTCATGACTGTATTAGATCAAAAGGGTGCTTCTACTAAATACTGAGCTAAGGGTCTGAATACTTAGAACCATGTGAAATTTCAGCTTTTCTTTTTGTAATAAATGTGAAAAAATGTCAACAATTCTGTGTTTTTCAATGCTGTGTATACATTAATGAAAAAAAACAAATGATTTTAGCAAATGGCTGCAATATAACAAAGAGTGAGAAATTTAAGGGGGTCTGAATACTTTCCGTACCCACTGTATGTGTGTGTGTATATATATATTTTTTTACTAAATATGAAATTAAAACTGCCAATAGGGGGTGACAAGTCACTGTCTTAATAAGAAAGTCATTCATTCAACCAATTAGTTCAAACAGCTGATTCATTCAAGTGATTCAGTATGTGACAGTCTTTATGAATGACGCACTGAATCAGTGACTCACTTGAGTCATTCAGAGCTGCGGTTCATTCAATAATAAAACACTGCTGTGTGTCGTTCAGAGATGGAACTATTTTCATTGGTGAAATTGAACTAAACAGACGATACTGGGTTCAAAATGTAACCCAACCTTAAATTCTTGTTTACTGAACCTGTATAAAATCGTGCAGATATTCGGGGAAACAGCACTTGCTTGTGTGACACTGCTAAACTATATAATATGATATAACAGCATTTTTTCCCCCTCGCATCTTGAATTTTTGGAGCATATACTGCATCATTACAAGCAACATCACACAGTCAGTTGCCATCCAGTCGTCAATGTCAGATGACATACAGGCCTGGGCAGAGCAGGTGCATTAAATGTGTTAAAACATTGTATTTTTCATAATTAATCACACCAAATTAACATGTTAAATCAACAGCCTTAATACAAATGCACTGACTTAACATCAGGATCCTGGTTATTCTGCGATATCAACCGGATGACTGTACATTATGGCCTACTTACTATATGTACTTTTTCAATGTCCTTTGGGGGGTTCAAACTGTAATCACGGGGTATGAAGGGTTTCCGAACAGTACTCTGTGTGCGTATGCACTAGGACACATTGACACAGGATTATGGGAAGGTGTTGACAGCCCATGACCTCGCTGGAGGCAGGCCAGTAGCAGAGGAGTGTGTGATGGAGAGTGTGTAAAAATGCAGGATTAATGAGGCTCTTTGAAGTGAAGAACAGGGAGGATCAGAGAAGTGGACCGTGGACCATTAACACTGAGCTGAATCACTTCCTTATGCGGCAGGAAGAGATTTATCAGTGTCTTATAACTGTCATCAGTCACAATTCAGGTCAAAACATCAGGTGATTACAGCAGAAATGAAATATCGCTGCCAAAAAAGTCCTTACCGAGGACTGAATCCTGGATTTTGGTGTCGGGGTCGTCCATGTAGAGCAGCAGCTGCTGGAACAGGAACTCCAGGTGTGGGCGGCACGACTGCGTGTCATAGTTTCTCCCCAGAGATGAAAACCACGTGCTCAGAGACTTGAGCGCTTCGACACGGACGTCTTCACTGCTGTCGTCCACACGCTTCAGCAGCTCTGAACACACAGATACACTCATCAAAACATCTACAGCCTCACACACACACACTGAATTAAGTGGGCCATAACAATTATTCCACAGACAGATAGGCTTTATTTATTTAATAATCTGGTATTCATTTTTCAGCAGACAATTCAAAATTAAATTAAGTAAAAAATAAATAAATTGAACATACTTTTTATAGGCTCTGTGCACTGTTGCATATTAATAAATGTCTTGGTAATTAAAATAAAATAAAACAGGCTTTTCATAGGCTCTGTGCATTGTTATTAAAATTAAATAAAACTGGCTTCATGTATATTAATAAATGCCTGGATAATTTGAGCAAGACACATAAAAGCTGACAAAAAACTGTTATGGGAACTGCACACTATTGCATACTAGTGAATGTCTTAAATTTGTGCAATAAGACAGAATACTGTGGAATACATTTACACTATTTAACATTGTTAGATTCATTTCAGTCTATCATTTTAAATAACATATTTGAATGTAAAATAACTGTGTTATTTCACCATTCACACAAAATAATAAAAATACAGACCTTACTACTTGATTTGATGCGATGATGAAACTACCACTGTGAGCAATAGAAGTACAATTCATTCAATGTGTGACCTTTGACATCCAATGTTCACAACCCATGCTTTTGTCTATGGCACTGTCCAGTGAGGACTGAATGATCTACACCCAAATGAGTTCAGCATACCTGGATAGATCTTGTTGAGTGAGTCGGTGTTGAGCCGCTGTGTTGTGAGTTTCAGCAGTGCGTGAAGAGATCTGCAGGCCAGAAGACGAGCCAGTTTCGAGTCTTCCTCCAGCGCAGAGATCAGCTGAGTGCTGAGAGACTCCTCCACCGACAGAACCTGAAACACAGCAACATCACACGGACAACATCTAATACCTACATTAGATTGTGTTTAAAAACTTTTTGTAATATCACAGTCCAGGCCTTTTCTTTCACCAAACGAATATTTAGTTTCACTCCTAAATGTGACAAAGTACAGGACTTAAAGGGTAAGTTTAGACAAAAATGAAAATTATGTCATACTTTCCGTGCGCAAAGAAAACACAAACAACACTTTATTCAACGATTCTTCTACCCGAGTTAACGTCTTCCGCCATTTTGGAGAGTATCACGACAAATACGCACACTTTTCCCAGAACGTAATCAACGTTGTTTACATTAAGCATTAACGTTGATTACGTTCTGGGCAAGGTGTGCATATGCGGTACTCTCCAAAATGGCAGAAGAAGGGAGAAGAAATGCTGAATAAATTGTACATTTCTTTCTTTGCGCACAAAAAGTATGCTCGTAGCTGTGCAAAACTGCAAAAATGGCAAAAAGTCGAGCCACTGATGTCACATGGACTTAATTTACCATGTCTTTACTACGTTTCTGTGTCTGGGAGCATTTCAGTGGCATTGCTGTCTATGCAGGGTCAGAGAGCTCTTGGATTTCATCAAAAATATCTTCATTTGTGTTCCACAGAACGAAGGCCTTACAGATTAATTATTGAAATGAGGTGATTAATTAATGACAAAATGTACATATTTGGATGAAGTATCCCTTTAAATGCGAAATACTGTTTTATGCGGTGTGTTAATTATGCAGTGTATTATGTGTGTTATTACTCGCTCTGCTGGGAAAGCCGCCCCATGCAGGACAGCTAACAGGCAGCTGAGAGCAGCCGTCCTGACAGCCGCGGCAGATCGTCCCGAACGCCACACCAGATTAGGCAGCAGCAAATCCTGCAGGACCAGCTCCATGTATTCAGAAAACCTCCTACAGAGAGAAAACCACAACAACTGTGTAACCTGACCGGTTTTAAACAGACATTAAATCTGCAGGGCTAATGACATTTTTTGCAGTATGTTTGCTTAAAGCAGTTCCATTTTTGGGATTTCCGGTGATGTCTTTTAGCAATAATGATTCATAAATAAGCTAAATAATAATTACCTTTATTTAAAAACAATAGAAGTATATGTCTTGATTTAGATGTCTAGGTAAACCTTTGCATGCGTGTGGTTTCTTTCCTTTCACTCTCCTCTTATTTCACTTTGCAAATCAAAGAGCAACATGAAACGGAGGAATATGATAAACCATGTATATCTGATCGGGACTATCCTGACAGGTTACTTTACTGGGGTAATTATGAAGGTTTGTCTGTGAAATGCATAATATTTAGATCCATATCAGGCCTCACAAAAGATCTCCGTTCTCAAAATGCATAAATCTTTGTTATTATGCATGTTTATACATCTATTTAAGCACGCAGTGAAGGGATTTTGTATTTATAAAAATATCAAGTGTTCAAAAGCTCAGTTGTTTAGTATTAAGCAACTGCTGTTCTCTCATGCTTCAGTGCTATCAGGTATGACAGCAAGCTTAGTACATGAGTTTTTCGTCAAGAGCATCAACATGCAAACTGCAGAATAAGCACATGAAGTTCAGGATCTGTGTTTGATGACCCCTGACCCCTGTGAGTCCAGAGTGTTGCGGGAGTCCAGCAGTAGTTTGGACAGCATGGTGAAGATGTGAAGTCTCATCTCAGGGTCTCGACTCGGTTCAAGGCAACTCTTCAACAGAGGCAAGAGAGCTGGAAGAAACTCTCCCACCACTGGACCTGAAATAAAACATGTAAAGATGATTAAAAAAAAACTACAATTAAAGTGATAAATGTAACTATTTCAAATAAATTACTGCACTACGTATTTATTTGTATTTTGCAATTTTTTTTTGTTTATATTATTTTTTATATCACACATTTATTATAAACAGTTAACATTTAATTATATTTTAAGGAATATTAACTCCATTTTACCATCTTATTTTTATATTTAATTATTATTATTATTTTTTTTATAGATTTTATTTATTTATTTTTTTCATTCAAAAGATTGTGGTGTTTTTTTTTTAGGTTCAATCTTTCTGAAATATTACTGCATCGAATTGTGCCTTGTTAAAGGTGTAAATGAATCCATGGAAAAATGAAGTAAACAATGTTGGGATCAGAAGGAAGGCAATGCAAATACTGTTTTTTTTTTTTTTTTCACAACTTGGCACTGCAACTTGGAGTCTTGTTGTCTTCATAGTCATCTTTCTCCTTTAGTTTCTGTGTGGACCTGTGCGTTCTCCTCTCTCTCCTGAACACATGCATGAATCGGTGGGCGGGGCTAAACAGGCAGCGATGTAGAAGCAGGCGTTGATCATCTTCTGCTGTATTACATCGGAGTGTCACATTCCTCAAGCTATCATATTGGCAGACTGCCTTCAATATAAGCTGTTTTAAGACTAACGAGAATGTTTTGAGTTCTGAAACTTGCAGGATGTTTTTATAGGCCAGTAACCTCTTGTTTGTCAAAAGATGAAGCGAATTTGGTTTCTCAGTTCATGACCGCTTTGCTGATTGTGCATCTAAACAGAATGAAGGCTGTCATTCCTGGCTGCAAATGAAGCACACACTCACCGGACTGCACGGCGATGATCTCCAGCTGTGTTTTCTGAATGGAGTAACTGGTCCAGGTGTGATGGGAGTCAGACAGCCACTGCAGCAGATCTGCCATGTGCTGCCGGTACAACTCACACGCTCCACCGAGACCCTGTGCCTCACACAAACACCGCACTGACTCCTCTGCCTGAGACAGAGAGAGAGAGAGAGACAGTAATGCTCAATCCATTAACATGTTTGAATGAAGTTTATCTAGGGGCTGGTAAATTAGGCTGAGCAGCTCCTTTGTACATGCATTAAGATTTTGTACAACAAAAGACTCTGAAGTAAGTTCAATATAATGAACTCAGACTGGTCATATCTCAGGTGTACAGCTCAATCTGTGAATGGGAAGCTTCATGTACATCGTTCATGTGAGTTTTACCTTGCTGCATTGCTCCTGCTGTGAGGTGAGGCTCTGAACAGACACCAGGACCTTCAGCAGCTGCAGACTGATGACAGCACAGTCCACCTGACACACACACAGCACAGCGTCCACACACACCAACAACTGATCCAGATACTGCGCCTGAGAGACAAAGAAGAAGAAAAAAAGAGAATCATTTACAGCTTTTCACATCGCCACTTTTCATTACTTTTGGTTGATGTTAACTTTTCCATTTTGCTTAATTTTCGGTTGCATTTAAATTAAATTAAATTAAAATTAAATTTTGTACTAATGCTCCTATATTTGTAATTAATTTGACCTTATTTTTATTACTTAAACAAATGGACTCGTAAATCTGTCCAAAACACACAATGACATCAGTCTCTGTTAAAAAAATTAAAATTGCAGACGGGCTTATACTCTTTTATCTTAATAAATAAATAAAAAATATTATAATTAAAATGAATAATAAAAAAAAAGAAATTAAAATATTTATTCTGTTGATTATGTGGTCTCAGTTTTGAAATAAATTTGTAAATAGATTTTCTTTTGTACTACATGGGCAGTTTTTGTATATTAATAAAAGGACACTACAACACATCTAAAACTCCCTGAGCTTGCAAACCTTTGACAGGCTTTTCTCTCCAACAGTCTCTGTTGTTTTCCTGTCCCACTGCATTTTACCCTCCCTCAAGACCTCTGTGTCTCTTTCCATGCAGTGATCACATGTCTAGACAAAGTGTCACATTCACAGCAACATTAGGATCATGACACGGTTTCCTCCACTCAGCGGTTCTGTCATTAACAGAGCCGGGACGATTAACCTGCAGGTGTTTTCACAGGCCTACAGGAAGTGTGTGTGTGTGGGACACTTTTACTACTAAATTTAGAAAACACAACTGAAAGAATGACAACTTTCTCTTTTTATTTAGGTTCAGGATTAGATCATAATTTTTTTTTTTTTTTACATTGATATATATGATTAATAATAATAATAATAATAATAATAATAATAAAAACTTAGGCAGACAGGGTTATACATGGGTATATAAATAAATAAATAAATAAAATAAATGAGACCAACAGGTTATGCATGGGTATAAAAAAAAAAAAAAAAATTATAAAAGAAAAAAATAATATGTACTACTAGTTGACCGAGTGTTCTTTGTTTTGAAATATATATATAGCCCATGATTGTTATATCATGATCTAGAAAAGCTTTTTTTCCATTATGCAATAGTAATAAATAACTCATATTAAAGATGCTCTCTCTGCCATTCCCGTCCGTCTGGCTCTTCTAGTCCATAAATCTGCTCCTGTCTCCACAGCGTTCACTCAGCAGAAGCGTGTCTTGTCCCACCCTGTCTCCAGCTCGTCCTGTTTCAGGACCGAGGTGAGCAGGCCACAGCTGTCAGCTACCATATTTAAAATATATACTCGCGAGTATACGTTTGCCTTTCTTTAGACAGCTGAGATTTACATTCCTGCTTGCAGTCCCATAGCAACACCGAAAACAAAACAGGGAGAACTAGTGCTTCTGTTTTCCATGTCCTGAAGGCATCGAAAATCCATTTCATAACGTATTACACAAATGCACACCTTGTGTTAAAGACCGACGACATCTAGCAAACCCTCAAAAGAGGACTGCAGGCGTATTATTTCCTAGCCTTGTTCTTACACGATACCTTTTTCCGATGGTTTTGGAAAACAGACATTCGAAAGAGTTCTGACAACACTGACATCAAAGAGCCACCTGACATCAAAGCTGCAGAGGACAAGAAAGATCAGATCATCTGCCTCCGTTCACTCAACACCGCCTTCACTGAGGAGCAGTTTACACTACAAGGTGTTCAGCCAAAAACAAGAAACGTTTTATGAGTTTTGCCTGTTCGTTTACATGACATCTGTGTTTTGGGGACTGAAAACGCATATTTTTGAAAACGGGTTTTAAAGTGCAAGCTTGATACGGGAATCTTTGAAAACAGTGACGTCATGTGCACGCGCAGTACATGTTAGGTAGATATGCTCAATACATGTCGATTTTAACGGCAAGCGCGAACAAACATACACAACAATGGCAGATACAGTAACATTACTATATGCAATAGCCTTTATGAGATAGTCCATGATCACTAGATTTTATACAGGTGTTACTGTAACCATTTTGTAAATGGTTATCAGCAACCAAATATTGATAATGTGGAAGTTACTGCCTTTTACCTTGGCATGACTTATGTTTTGTAGACAATGCAAAGGCAGAGTACTTTAAATTCAAAATAGGCATAAAAATCAAGTTTGAGCTCACCATTTTTTAAACCTATAATTAATTTGGCTTGACAAGTAAAAAACTCAAGTCAACTCAGTCACTAAATTTTTCGCATTTTCACACTAGAAAGTTTCTGCCTTTGTAGGGCAGCATATAAGTATGTGTACATGTATATACATATGTGTGTGTGTGTGTATTTAGTATTGCACTATTATAGCATGCACCCATAAATTAAATTATATTTTTACATATACTGTATTTTTTAATATTAGTTTAAGTTTTACTCATTTTGTTATGTGCTTGTCATTCATACAAGGATACTTCATATACATACAGTAAAAATGATATTGTGAAACATTTTTTAACAATTCTTAATAAATGTTTTGTATTTAAACAAAATTTGGGATCAATAAGATTTTTTAAAATACAGAAAAAAAGGAGTAATATTGTGAAATATTATTGCAATTTAAAATAATGGCTTTATATTGTAATACACTTCAAAATATAATTTATTCCTGTGATACAAAGCTTAATTTTCATCAGCCATTACTCTAGTCTTCAGTGTCTTATGCTGATTTATTATGAGTTGTGCAGCTTAACATAATTTTTTGGATTCTTTAATGAATAGAAATTGTGTTTATTTAAAGATATATCTTTTTTTATATTTTAACTGTATTTTTGCAAACACAGATTCAAATCCTCTCTAATATAATTCTCTCTCTCTCTCAATTTCCATTTAATGTCAGTTATTAGCTACTGCGATATGAAAAACATAAAAACAGGACAATTTACCATTTCCTTCCCTGCTAAAACTGACAAAAAACACCTCCCAGTCAAAGGTCCTGCAACATCTGTGATGGACCGTGTCTTTATAATGTGTCCCCATTTCACAGCCGATGCTTTTGAAGATGCTTTATTTAACGGAAGGAAGACTTTGTGAGATTCTGGCATGAAGTCTGAGAGATGAAACATGGGCAGCTGGACCAAAGTATGCAGGATTGCGGTGGACGCACAGGGGCAAAATTAGTCATTTTTCTCTTAGTGCTTTTAATTACACTACAGAGGAAATTCCTGCATAGCCCTCAGGGGTGGTGACTTGGCACCGGCGAGATGGCAAACTCAAAAAATATAGTGCTATTTCTGATATCAAAGCGAGCCGAATGTGGGTTGAGAGGAAACCAGGGCCAGACTCTTGGGTCTGGGTGGGATTTTTCCACTCGGTCTGACAGAGATATGTCCTAACACACATCGGCACTGGGCTGCAAAAATGTAATAAAGACATTCCTCAGGAAAAGTAACCGGAAAATGAAATGTGCAAATAGTTGTTTTTAACCATGTGTAGCATATCATTTTGGAAAATTGGGGCCACAATTTTCACCAAAGGCCACTAAGTGGCTGTGCTGTTGGTCATAGCATCATTTCTTCTGTTGGATGCCCTAATGTTATCGGTTGGCTGCATAACTTCACCAAAAATGGAATGAATTCCTGGTAAAATAATCAAAATGGGCAAATCTGATTCAAAATAAATAAAGACACTCCTTTACAATGGATACAGAGCACTCAAGAACAGGTAGAAAGCAGAAAGCTCACGGTCTCTCACCTGTTGGGACCCCTGACAGACTTCAGGGTGTGAAAGTGTGCCTCCAATTGTTATCAGGTGGGGTTCTAATGCCTCCCTTGAGCTCCCTCTTAAAACAGACCCCAGAACCATGAGAGGAGCCCAGGGAGAAGCAGACGAGCAGGAAGAGGAGTCTTCAACGTGAGGCAGGAGCAACTTGAGGTAAACCTCTGGACTGACAAACACTCCCAACAGCTTTGCTGACTCCAAACACTGTCAAGAGATGGAAATCAAAATGCAATGCAATCAAAGCAGACACAAACCATTCAGATACCATTTGTACAGTTCCAGAGAGCAGCGCATTAAAACAACCCAGTTATGGTTATGATATTTTGGGACACCAGTGCACTGACCCCAATATTTAATTGAACAACTTTGAACAACTTTTAGGTCTTTGCATGTAGGTGAAGTCTCACTTTTCTAATAAAACACGATAAAAAATACAAATAAATAATTTAATAAAAATTGTGGAAAAAAAGTCAAACCATTTTTGAAAGGATTACAGTTTAATTCAAAAGGAAATGATTTTACTGAACTTATAATTAGTGCTGTCGAACGATTAATCGTGATTAATCACATACAAAATAAAAGTTTTTGTTTACATAATATGTGTGTATAATGTGTATATTGAGTATGTATATATAAATACAAACATATGCATGTATATATTTAAGAAACATTTTGTTTATGTTCAATATATTGTATATGTTTATAATCTTATATTTTAAATTATATAATGTAAATATTTTCAAAATGTTGACTGTATGTGAATGTATTCATGTATAGATAATAAATATATACACAGTACACATACATAATGTAAACTAAAACTTTTATTTTGAATGCGATTCATTGTGATAAATCATTTGACAGCTCTACTAATAATCAAGCCATAGCTTTATCAGGTTCATACTAGGTCTGGATTAATTAATTACAGTAAAAAATTTGGTGTTAAAAGTTTTAACGCATTTAACACACTTGCTCCGCCCCAGACCTATGCGGATGATCTGACATTTCTGATGGCGATTATCCGCTTCAAGTCAAATGATTCAATGAACCATTCATAAAGAACTATTTACTTCACTCCTGGATGCATCAACTATTTGAACGAATCAAATGAATTAATAAATGCCAAATTTGATGTGCGATTAATTAATCGCCACATCATGTAATATATTAGAGTAAAATTTGGAATCGCTTATCAGCACTAGTTTATACATCAAAAAGTCCTCTAATAGAGAGTTGGAAAAGACTGCAGTGCATTGAAAACTAAATATTTTCCAGAGTTTTATTTTCTTCATCTTTATGCATGAACAGCTGCTTAATTTAAGGAATATTTTATGGAAGGGAGGCCCTTGACATGCGTGGCATCAAAAAAGTTCAAACTTGTTGGTTAGACTGGCTGTGCATATTGCTTTGGTGGAATGCTAAGCAGTCTTGTGAATGCTGATCCTGTCACCTGTGCTCTGACGTCAGTCTCGGGGTCTGCGCAGGCGCGGTACAGAAGCGTGAGCAGTGACTGCAGGTGTTGTGTGCAGTGATCTTCAGCGTGCAGCAGCAGCACCCGCAGCAGCTGGGCCGTCTTCACTCGCGTCTGCACTAACCAGTCACCCATGTCCCGGCCCACAGCAGGAAGCAGCTTCGACAGATTCCTCACCACCAGCTCCCTGCAGCCCAGCCCGGGACGCTCGACTGCAGGAGACAAAGAAGAGAAACATTGCTTTTACTGGATTTCTCTCATGCACAGCTGGTGAAACAAGTCTCTTAGGCTCACCGTGGCTGTGTTTATTTGATCAAGAATACAAAAATACAGTTTAATTTATTCCTGTGATGCAAAAAGCTGAATTTTCAGCATCATTACTCCAGTCTTCAGTGTCACATGATCCTTCAGAAATCAGTCTAATATGCTGATTTCAAGAAACATTTGAATGATGTTGGAAATAGTTGCGCTGCTACAGCACACATAGAGTATCTTTAATGAATAGTCCCTGATGAATAGAAATCTTCTGTAACGATGAGTTGGTTATTAATAAAAATGCAAACATCTGGCTAACCGTTCTTTCACATTAAGGTTATCTGTTTTTCTGTCCTCTCTCAACTTTTCTCTCAATGGAGGTAGAAGAAATTAATAAATGAAATAAACAAATATAAAAGCTAGCATCTGCCATCCCTGCAAGCTTCTTCCTAGTTTCACTCATGAAATAACCCTGAACTAGCTCAGGCCTGTGGGGCTTTTATTCTAGGACAAGACAGCTGCGCATCAAAGTCTGTTGAAGGGGTAAGGGGGTGCTACAGTAGCTCAAAAGTTATTGAAGGGTTTCATCTAGAGTTTTCATAACTAGCATATATGTATTTAGTATATATAACATCGTTTTTAGGAAAGAAAGTCAGTCTGGTAATAGCGTGTCCTACCTCCAGATGTGTAGAGGACAGGAGCAGGCAACAGGAAGTCCATCTTATCCTTCAGGTCATCCTCATTTTCCTTCTCCCATTGAGATCCTACTTGTCTCCATAAGTCCTCAGCGAGAGACCTGAATGAATTTATTGATCATCACTAAATCATCATTTTGTATAAGAAAAGACACTTTTTTTTTTATCAAAATGCTTTTTTTTTTTCAAAGAAACTGATTCTTATATATAGCAGGGATGCATTATTTACATTGAATCATTTAATCAAAATTATATTATTATTGTTAAATATTATATTGTTAAAAAGTGACAGTAAAGACATTCATAATGTTACAAAAGAATGATTGATTTTATCAAATTAATGCTGATCTTTTTATAAAATTGCATTTATAAAAGAATTGTGAGAAAAAGTAGATTGTTTCCACAAAAACATGATGCAGCACAACTGTTTTCAACATTGTTAATTATAATTTATATAATAGGAATATATATATAATATATAATCACAGGAATAAATTACATTTTAAAAACAGAAAACAGTTTTTACTACTTTATACTATGTATTTTTGATTTAATAAATGAAGCCAAACCCTTACCTTTTAACAACAGTATATGATTTACATGAATTTACTTAGTTTTAATGACTTAAAAAGGGCTGGAAAACAATGTGATTTCCATGTCTGTGTGTTTGGTTAGACCTGATCTCAGGGATCTCATCGCTGAGGCTGCTCAGGAGAAGTGGGATGAGCTTGTGGAAGTAGGAATACCGGTCCGGCAGACGGAGAAGCCAATCACCCACGACTATAGTAACTGCTTTCCTCACCTGAACAGATGAGACAAAAATAAACCATCCCCATGTGGAAAAAACACCAGATATGTGCCTTGTAAGACAGGAAGCATATTTCATATTTAGCAGAAGGATTTCTTGGAAGGATACCAAAGAGAAGCCATTTATTAAATAAGCATCAATCAAGAGCTTTCTTTAATTTGATTTCTTTGGTATTCATTGATTTTTCAGTGAAGCGGCTGCCAGCTTACCCGTGGAGAGTCGTCAAACAGTCTCTGAGCCATGTGGGACAAAACGTCATCTAGGTTCTTGCCTGTGCTGTGCTGAATGACTGCGCCGATGGCCTGCGTGACACAAACTCTCACCTGGGAGTGCTGGTGAGAGATCGTCTGCAGCAGCGGCTTCAGGAGACTCTCAGCCTGCAGGTGGAAATGATCTGAGCAAAGAGAGAGGGGGGGGGGTGGATATATGTGATAGGTGTTAGGAAGAAAATGTTAGCCTGAATGAACTGTAAGTCGCTTTGGATAAAAGGGTCTGCTAAATAAATAATTTAAATTTAATTTAAAAAAAAAAAATTTAATTTAAAAGATAGATAGAGAGAGATGGATAGATAATTTCCCCAAGTTTAAAGCCAGTTGTCAGTTAAAAGAGATATTTTTTTCCAAAAGAGACGTTTCCTTGCAGTTTTCCACCAAAATAAATGCTCAATGATTTAATGTCTGAAAGAAAAGAAAAAAACCCCCATAAATATTAGTATTGTAATTTTACTGTCGTTTTACAAAATTATAATAATAAAAAGTATTATTACTATTATTTTTACAGTTACAATTACTATTACAAAACTTCTATGCTTGGAATTTGTTTTTTTCCTATGCTGACTTTACCTACAAAATCGCTCCAATTATATTATTATTATTATTATTATTATTATGGTGATTATTTTATTTTATATTGCAAATGAATCACAGAAAATCTAAATACTGTATATATATAATGCATACATTTATATGCAATGTATTTATTAAACTCACATTATATATAATGTGAGTTTTATTTTTTTCAATATCGTGCAGCCCTAATATATATATATATTATATATATATATATATATATATATATATATATATATATATATATATATATATAAAAGAATAAAATACTACAACTACAACTAACACATCTAAAGAAACAACACATCTGAAACCACAGGGAAACTTCTCTTTTAAAAGGCTTTTCTTTTGTTGAAAACTGATTTCTAAACTCGGGGAGATGTTTGGATCCAAACCACAATTTCAGGCATTGTTCGAATACATAAATATACTCGCCAACACTTTTTACTCTCATTTGGCCGAGTGTTAACTTTAGGTCAGGGTCATCAGCCTGGCCTCGTTACCGTGACAACCAACAACTTGTCTCAAGATCACTTTGCTACTAAACTTCTGTATAATGAAACCAATTACATTTACCCCACACACACACACGCACACATATATATATATATATATATATATATATTATATATATATATATATATATATATATATATATATATACACATCTTAACTGTCTTTTAAAGAATATTAACAGCTTGAGGCCTCACTTACCAGGAATGCTCTGTGCAGCACTGATGGCACATTTACAGCTCTCTTTCTTGACTTCAGGAAAGGGATCTGTGATGGTCCTCTGCAGGATCTTGATCATGTCATCCAGGTAGGGAGCCAGCTGTCTGCCGCACACCTCCAGCAGCAGAGACAGCATCTCCATCAGGGCCAGCCTGAGCTCCTCCGCAGGCTCCAGGATCTCCTGTCCCCCGAGCCTCTGCACCAGCGCGGGTATCAGGTAGGGCAGAGCGTCTTCTGGTCTGGGGACAGCTCTTATGAAGCCCGTGAGGATCTGGATCGCCGTGTCTCTGCACGTCTCCGTAGGATCTGAAAGACATTTCAGCAACGCCTTCAGCAAACCGGCGAAGAGCTCCTGCAGCGCGCCGCTGGACAAGCTTTGCTCGACGGTTTCTCTTTTCACCGCTTCTAGAGCTCGTCTCCTCGCGCTTTTGTTGTCGTCGTTTAGACAATTTAAATGGCGGGCGAGAGATTTTAAAACATCCGCTGCTGCTCGCTCATCGCTGGCGGTAGCCATTACTGCTTCACGTGTGCGTTTGTTGTTGCTGGAGACTGGTCGTCATGGCGATCGTTGCCGCTACGACTGCAGCTTGCGACAGCTTTGATTGCTTTACGGTAGATGTTAATTCAAAACAGCTCCTCGACTTTATTTTACTTCGAGTCCATGGTCAGAACATTTTCAAAAATTAGTAGAAAATCAAATATGAGCGTATCACTATTTTATTGTATCCCTACCATATATATATATATATATATATATATATATATATATATATATATATATATATATATATATATATATATATATATATATATATATATATATATATATATATATATATATTTGTGTGTGTGTGTGTGTTGCTATTTATGATTTATTTAATAATAATAATTATTGTTTACTCATATTAATATTATTTTCATTTTTTTATATTTATAACAATATGTGTGCAACACATAATACAATTAAATGTCATTTACAATTCAATACCGTTAAATAAATAAATAAATGAATAAATAAGGATGAAGCACATGAGAACGATTTCTAATTAGATGCATAAGGATTTATTATATTTTGGAATATAATTTAATTTAATTTAATTTTAAATTAAAACTAATCTTGCCGTCATGCAATTTGAATAATACATGAATAATGTAAGAAAATCAGCTTATTATATCCTAATCATGCATTTATTTTATGTTCCATAGCTGCTCACCTGTGAAAAAAAACTGACATAAGCACAGTCATCTGTGCATATAAATGTGTGGAGTTACAACACATCAGTCCTGTTTCAAGTGTTTGCGGAGGTCAACTCTGAAAGCGTGCGTGCTGTTCTGAGTGACGCACACCCCCACAATGACAGAAAGAAAATAAATGAATAACTCTAAGATAAAACATAACAGTCTCAACCCACCAACATCTACAAAACAGTTCAAGGTCTTTTCTGATCTTTAAAATTACGTGTTTCATTGCGGACCATAACGTCTGCGTCCAATCGGGAGACGTATTGACGTCATAGCGCTCGCGAGCAGCAGCAGCAGGACCAAACAAGCAACATCCCCGAGCGCGAGCCCCGCATCTCCGCCTCGTAACGGTAAGACGAATGAAAGGTAAACACACTGACACGCGACTGTTTTTAGCTTAATATTGCAACAGACGCAGTTTTAAGGATATTAAAGGCCTAAAATTGTTCACAAACCGCATAGGTTTGTGTTTAGAAGCGTATAAGCGGTGATAAAAGCGGTAAACAGGTGATCACGGAGTGATGCTCCGCCGACACACCGAAGCGTCGGTTTTCACGCACGACTGAATGCGGTACCGGTTTCGTGAACGTATAACGTTACGTCGAGAATGAGGATTGATTCGACAGTTTTCCGGTGATCTTTAAACGGTTGTTGTGTATCAGTGGCGGAGGTGAAATGTAAATAAGTGACATACAGAAAGAATGGCCTGTCTTCATCATCATGATCCATCATCACTATGATTTAGTCATAATGTCATGTTTATCTATCTATCTATCTAGGCTCTGTGTTTTTGCAATAAATGATTGATTGACCGATGTATGCATACTGAATATGTATTTCATTACTCAGGCAGCAGCTTATCATCTGAGAGAACAAGACACACAGATTTATAATAAATATCTCTTCTCTTCCCCCTCCTTCACTCTCTTCTCCTGCAGCAGTGATAGAAGATAAGATGGCCACCTCCTCCTCCAATCTGGAAGAAGACGAAAGTCTGAAAGGCTGCGAGGTTTTCGTGCAGAAGCACAACATCCAGCAGATCCTCAAAGAGTGCATCGTCAACCTGTGCATCGCCAAAGCCCGAGCGGCCTATGAAGTTCCTGCGGGAACACTTCGAAAAGCTGGAGAAGGTGCGTTACTCCGACTGTACTTGCTCTGGTGCTGGTTGTGTTTGGATGAGTTATGCATTTGTATTGGAAAGGATGATGGTTAGGGATCTGGGCTGCTGGTGCGAAGGATGTCGCTTTAGTCCCATGGAGCTGGAGAAGCCGGAGCTGGAGAGTTATTGAGATCATTGTCGTCCCATTTGGCCTGGCACTTAACCTCAGGATGCTCCGGTGGGGATTGTTCCTGTAATTAATGTACTGTATATTGGTTTGAAAAAAAAAAGTCTGGCTGAATGCACTGTGATACGGTGTTGATGAATGTATTCTCCTTCCCTCAAACATCCACGATCATTAACTGTCATTGTGTTAGCACTCATAAGTGAGGTTCTTTATGTGTTTTAATTATTGGCAAGTGAAGCACAATAGATAGATACCAGACTTGTGAGAAATAATTGCATGTTTTAGAATGAGAAATCATTGGTTTCTTTAACGCTTCTTTTGCTGGTGCAGCTGCAGAGTGTGTGAACTGAGTGGATGGTACACTTTATCAGGATCTGTGAAGAAGCCGTGGTGTTTATTTGCAGGTTTTAAAACGGATTTTGGATAAAGTAGGGCTTTTATAGATTTATAGCAACTTGGCAAAACAACCTGTTAAACACATTTATTTGAATGCTGAATCAACAGTAAATCTCAGTCTCATAACAATTATATTTTAAGGATAAAGATAAAAAAAAAAAAGAGTTTTAGAATAATTTTGCTGTGTTCTTTTATTTTTGGTGTAGCTCGTTAAATTTAGTTTTAAGAAGTATTTAGCACACCATTTCCATGTTTCATTATGTTTTGATTATTTATTAAGAACAATATCTGTTAAACTCTAGGCTAATTTGTTAGACTGTTAGTTAAGTCAAGTATTAATATTCTGATATTATTTACCTATATGTCAACTAGGCAATATTTGGCTGTTTTGAAAGTGGCATCAGCCAATAAAGTGTCCTCTTACTCCGTTACATAGAGGTTAGCCAAACACATAAATAAAAAATAAAATGCTGCACACATAATTATATTTCATTATGCTTTTGCTTATTATAATAACACAGTATCTGTTTAAAACCATATTTATTTATTGTGAGATATTGTTACCAGCTAAAATAACTGTTTTGTATTTAAATGCATTTTACTGTTTAATTCATTCCTGTGTTGCAAAGCTGATTTTTTTCAGCAGCAATGAATCATTCAAGTCAACATTGAAAACAATTTGAAATAAAAATCTTTTCAAACCATATATATTTTGTAACATATTTATCATCACTTTTGGTCAATTTAATGCATCCTTGCTCAAAAAAGAAAAAAGAAAAAACCCGAACAAACACTAAACTCAAACAGTAGTGTACTTTATGTAAGAGGAACTTTAATGAGCCGCAATTGTTAAGAACTACAATCAACATTCCCGCTCCCCCTCAGTAAATAATTAGGAGGCATGCTGATGCTGTTTGATGTTGTTGCCCAATCTCAGACTCGGTGTACCGACCGTATGAAAGTCACAGCAGTCATTCGTTTAGCTGGAGGTGCCAGTAACCGCATCCACACTCAGCTGCAACCAAACATCTTCTTTGATCATGTGCTCCAGGAACAACAGGCTTTTTCAGTCTGGCAGACGCTTTGGGCTCGGCCTTTTGTTTGGAATGTGTTTCTGCTGAGCTACTGTTGGTTTAGGTAGAGCATCAGACAGCCGAAGGGATTGTGTATTCATAAGACACGATCAGATGGACTGATACTGAACGCAGCACAAGACGTCTGCAAGAAGAGAGCCACTGTCCTCGTCTTCTCCTCATGATGAGAGCTTGTGTTTCTGGGGTCATTCAGTGTCATCATCAGAGATTGAGCCGCTGGGTGAACGATGTTTACTGACTCACTTGCATCTCACTCATAGATGGGGTTTAATTGCGCACACATTCTCTCTGTCTGGCACCTTCTGTTCATTAAGGAAGATCAGATTCCACAGGCTGCTAAAGATATTCACCCTCAACTCTGTGTTTGTCCTCTATTCTGAATGTTGTGTATATAAAAGATGTGCCGGATTAAAAGCTTTATGTAGGGCAGAAGGCAACATGAGGGTGAGCAAATGATTACAGGATAATATATATATTTTTTTAAATGTACTGATGTTACTTAGGGATGCACGAGTATTAGTGAAGTATCTTCATGTCAGCTAGATTAGCATCAGCCAATAACTTGTCCTCTTGCTCATGTACCAGTTGCATACTAATTTCAGTCCTGTACAGTATATGGAGGTTAGCCAGCAAATGATAGAAATAAAAATAAAATGTTGCACAAATTTAAAATAGGCCCCTTTAAGCCCAAACATGCACTGCCATCCAAACGTTTGCCGCCTTTTTTATTTACTTTTTTATTATTTAAGATTTATTTATATATATATATATATATATATATATATATATATATATATATATATATATATATATATATATATATATATATAATTTTTATATATATATACATGAATACTTTTACTTAGCAAGGGCACTTTAAATTGTATAGAGATTTAGAATTTTACGAAAGATTTGTATTTCAAATAAAATGCCTTTGGACTTTCTATTCATCTAAGAATTCAAAAAAAAAAAATTCACTTTCCGCAAAAAAAATAAAAAAAAAATAAAAAATTGAAGCAGCACAACTATTAATAATTCATGTATTGACCCCAAACAAATGAATGGTAGAGTAGATTAGGCCTATATGTGCACTTTTACAGCATTCCTTTTGTTGGAATGTATATGTGGATTACAGTTTTTCTTTTTGTTTATTTTATTTATGTATTCTTTTTGTGCAGGGAGATCGAATTTACAAATGGATTAGAACTGATTATATTTTATGATTCAGTCAAACTGTTTCACAAAGCATTTGTTTATGACTTTGTTCTGTTATATGTTTTTAATATTGGGGGCATTATTCTTGATGAATAAATAAATATATTTTATAAAGAACTGTAAATAGCAGAACAGGTGATAATCTTCAACATTGTATTAAACAGCAATTTTAATGCAATAATGGAACATTATTCTTCTTATTTTTTGCTTCAGTGTCATTTAAATGAATCAGTTTTTTATTTTTTTGTGACCTTCAATGCGAAACTGTCATTCAGATTTGATGATAAATCAGTGTGTTTTGCCTTCAGTGTGTCCTTGTAGTTCTTACCATTTGATTAAATTGTGTTTGGTTACAACCTCATGTACTTGAATTGTTTTGTATAGACACTTAGAACACTTGTTTTGTGTTTGCGATGGGCTGCTTATTTAATATTTGAGTATGTGCGTCGATGCATTGTGAGCAAGATGATTTTTTACGTCTTATTCGTGATTTATGATTTCATAGATTTCAGTGTACGTTTGGACTCGTTCTGTGTTAGTTCACGCTCAGGCCTGTTGATGGCTGTCTGAAGCTTGAGAGAGAGCATGTGTGTGGTTTGTGTGCATCTGTGTATGGCATGTGCCCAGCTGTTCCTTTGCATCTGCCTGCCTTCACTTTGGTATTTGTGCCTTGTTGGGATGTTTTACAAACGTTTTACTAACACTTTATCCTTTTATACCCTGTAAAAGTTTTAATTGTGGGATTAACAGACTGATATCAATTTTACAGGGGCCAGGATGTCATAGACCAACGGCCACAAATCAAACTTTGATTGAGAGCCGTGAAATTAAAGTATATATATATCATATACAATTATATTAAAATGTACATTTCTTGGAAACAAATGTATTCTCTACATTTCAATGGACAAATAAAACAAAAAAATGTTAAAGCAAAAATATTTTTCATAAAGTTTTTTAGCTGTCAGCTTATTTTGCACATTTATTTTCACAATTAATTACTAGTTAAAACATTTGCATATTGTATAAATGGATATATGAATGTGTTTACGTGTATTTATAATATGTATACTATGAGGTGTCTGTGTTTTTCTGTCCACCCCATATATGCAGTGAATGTACAGTGCAGTAAGACTGAGTGTACCCTCTCTGACTAGTACACATCTTGTTCTCACACACACACACACACATCGTTTGTGCTGTGACACGCAGCTTTATTGTTCTTCCCTCTTCCATACGGGAATCTCTCACTGTCTCTCTTTCGCTCGTCCAGTGAAATCTCAGTGCTGTTGTGTCTGCTTTCTGTGCTCACAGTAGGTTTCGGTCTCTTCGATTTTATGATCCGTAATCGGGATTTGTAATGGTAGTTTCACCCTCTTAGCGTCCAACTGTGTGTCCTGTGCGATGGAAATGAAAATCCAGATGGTCTCGATGTTGTCAGATGGATGTTTAATCTCAGGTATCCTTCACTTCCTCTCTCCACAGGAAGAATGCAAGCAGATCATGGCCCGTCAGAAGTCCAACTCGCAGTCGGACTCTCACGATGATGAAGTGTCCCCTCCTCCTCCAAACCCGGTGGTGAAGGCCGGCGGCCCGGAGAGGCGGGGTCAGCGCCGAGGTCTACACAGAGGAGGACGCCGTCAGCTACGTCAGAAAGGTTAGAAAAGCAGATACAGTTTGGATTAGTGTCTCAGTCGCCCCATCATTAATA
>NW_020524405.1:0-105000 GCF_003368295.1 Carassius auratus
ACACTTCACCTTTAATGAATGGGTCAATCAATCAATTTAAAAGTTGGTATTACTGAGCAATGAGCCCAGCAAAACAAGTCTCTCTTGAAACTTCCACTCCACCACTCTTGAACCTGGGAACATCAGAGGTAAGCATTACATGCAGATTTTGAACAACATCTGAGCACGTGCACACACTCTTAATATGTCCTCACAGTGTAAATATACCAAAGAAAAAAAGAAAAAAGGCAGGGGGCCAAAGGAAGAATTAGGTAGAGCAAACTGACCTAGATACAACTGATGTGTATCTAACACCATAATGTCCTCCCTAGATAAACAACTGGGTTTGTCTCTGCAGCCAGATATTTAGATCTCCAGTGTGTGCTAGTATGAGATCTGAATGAGCACTCGTAGTAAATCAATGACAGTTTTCCATGTATAAATGAAGAAGGCAAGGGTTTGTTTTCTTTAAAAGAATATTTTGACCATGAGGTTTAAATCCTTGACATTTGTTCACAGAAAGACCAAAAGGAAAGCGGTAATACATGTTCTGAGAAAAGTCATTTGAGCAACTAATAGATTACTAATGAAATGACTACTGCCTGATCTATAAATAACAACACGGTGAACAAAAGAACAAAACAATTCCATTCTCTCTATTCTAACCACCTTGAGGAACACCCAAACATCATGGTGTTTTATGACAGTTTTTCTATTTATTGTTACATGACAAGGCGGTGAATGTGTTTTTTTGTGGTGTCACTTACAATTCTTGCTGTAAGTTCAGTTACATCTAGTATTACACTATAGAAAAAGGGTATTAGTTTACATTTTCTTTAGGGGGCAATACATTTGACCACTGAAAATTGGAGGGCAATATAAATATAAAAAAATCTAAACAATGCAATACCTAATGTATAGCATGCTATAAATTTATGTCATGCTTCAATCCTAATAATAACCCTAATTCATAAAGAAATAATCATTAAAAAGTTGGGTTCAGTAGAATTACTACTTACAAGACAATATACTTTTACTCACCGAGAACAAAAATTCTATTTAAATAAATGCTGATCATTTTAAAAATGTTATATTCATCCTATCATAGTTTCCACAAAATATTAAGCAGCTCAAATGTTTCCAACACTGATAGCAAGAAATGTTATGTGAGGACCAAATCAGCATATCCGAATGATTCTGAAGAATCATGTGACACTCAGACTTGTGTGATGGCTTCAATATCACAACAATAAATTACATTTCAAATATTAATATAAATTTAAAATAACGATTTAGTAATTTTATATTTTTTTTCAAAATTCATGTTTTTACTGTATTACTGGTGAAATAAAATGCAGCTTTGATGAGCAGAAGAGACTCTCATGAACATTAAAAGAAATCGAACAGACCCCGAACTTTTAAATGAAATCAAATAAATAAATAAAATTAAAATAAACAAAAACAATAGGAAAGCAGCAATGTATATTTGGTGTTTCATTTCTTAAAAAACATCTGGTGCATTGTTGCCCAAGCTATGGTTAAATTTGTTATAATAATTCAAACTGAATTAGTGACTGCAGAAGTGACATTTCTAAAAGCAGGTAGAACACCCAGACAGCTGAAGTGTGACTGACTTGTAGAGTGTGAGGTCTGTCTGCAGATCGGAGGTCTTGATGCTGGGAGGAGGAGCGTGGCGTGTGTCCTGGGGATGGCGTGTGTCTATGGCCTCTTGTGGGCTTAGATGGAGCGTGACGGGGATGACTGGAAGAATGCTGATGTACCTGAGGGCAACGACAGCAGGGCATAAGTGTGTTACACAAAAGATAAAATAAGATGTTAAGAAAGGGCCAAAATCATATCATCTATCAAGAAATGAGAGAGTAGCCCACCTCTTTGCAAGAGTGATATTGTAATAGCTAAAGAGTGAGGGCCAGTGGCGGAAAGAAAGCCGCCTCCATAGCTCCTCATCCTCAGGGCCCCAAGTGATCTGGGGGCTGGACACAGGGGCAACTTCTGGGCGGGCTGCTCGGTGACCCCGGGATTGGTTTTCGGGTAGAGGAGTGGGTTCAGGGGCAGGAAGCACGCTCAGTGTGCTGGTTGGGTCTCCACCAGGAAACACTGGAGCAACGCCCAGGTGAGGAGGAAGCCCCGCCTCCCCAAGAGGGCTCTGCTCTGACACCTGGGCAGCAATGAAAGTCCTCAGACCAGCAGGGTCCGTGTAGACCAAGATCCCAATCCAGATCACAGTGCCAACCTATTAAATACAGGGACACACATTCAAATAAAATTAAACAATATTGTATGCTTTCTTTATTTTTTTTTATGCAAATAATTTAAAATGTTCAAAAGTTTGGGTTCAGTAAGATTTGTAATGTTTTTAAAATAAGTATCTATGCTTACAAAGCCTACATTTATCTTATAAAAAAAAACAACATCTATTTACATATTACAAATTAAAATAACTTTATTAAATTTATAACTATTTTAATATTTAAATCTTCTTTTTTTTTTCCTGTGATGCAAGCTGAATTTTCAGCAGCCATTACTCCAACCTTATTATTGATAATTATTGATAATAATGTTTCTTTTTATTATCAATTTTGAAAAACAGTTGTACTGCTTACTATTTTTCAGGATTCTTAGATGGATAGCAAGTTCAAAAGAACATAATTTATTTGAAATAGAAATCTTTCGTAACAATATAAATGTCTCTATGGTACTGTTACTTTTGATCGATTTAATATTTATTTGATGAATAAAAGTTCTAAATAAATGTTTTATTCTTAATATTACATTGGCATGGCTTTCAGCTCAAAATGTTGCAATGAACCTTTGAAGGGTGTAATTTTTACCATGATGATCTCTGGGCCAGGCGTGTGCGGGCTAGGAAGTACACACCCCCTGAGCCTCTTGGGCAAGCGGAGGTTTCGGAACGCAGGAGCCTGAAGGGTGATGGTGTGGGGAGAAGGGCGGGGTGGCGGAGGGGTCTCTCGTGGACGTAAAGGGCCTGGTTTAGGTGGAGGCATCCCGCTTCAGCTGGGAGACGCCTGTTCAGATCAGCCAACTGTTTACATAGAGAAGTGAGAATTGAGAAAGTGAGAAAAAAAGAACATTCCAGATACTCAAATGAAGCAATGAATGATTTGTGCATTTCATGTGGTACTGTAAAATAAATTTTTAGAATGTTCTCTATGTGGGTGGTTCTCACCTCCATGCGGCGGATGTCAATAGACAGCACAGTGGTGAAGAAAAACATCTGCAGGAAGAAGTCGGACACCAGACCCACCACAGCAAACAGACAAAACTCCTACACACAGAAGAAAAAAATAAGAGGGAAATGCACAACTACCACCAAAAGCAGATCATATATCAGAGTTATTTACAAGAGTTTCACCTGAATTGCTGGTACAAAAGTGAAGTATCCAATGAGAATTATGCACAGTTCAGTGGCCATATTCTTCATGATGGACCAGCTCTCATTGCTTAGACCTTAAGACAGAACAAGTGGTGATTTAATTTGGTCTAATATTCACATCCCATACTTGGAAAAAAAATAGTAATCAAACAGCACAAGAAGTTGCTAAGGACTTATATATAAACGTTACCTACAATAATAAAATGTTTAAAGCAGTATTTTTCAAAACATATGTAGCAATTTTGACATTCTATATTTTTATACATAGTTTTTAAACCTAATTTGCATATAGTTTAGTGGCAAAAATTTAATTAATACATATAAACCTTTTAAGTGTCACTACACAACAGTAAGACTGAGTGCTTAGTAGTGAATGAACTGTACTAAAAAAGGACAAGAAATTCAGTGCACATATTTTAACAGTGCAGATGAATGCATCATCTCTGACCTTGAGCAATACGCAGCTTGACTTCAAGGTCGACAGGTGTTGACACAACAGACTTGGTGAGGACAAGGACATTTTCCAAACCAATTACCACCACAAGGTAAGGGAAGATTTCCCTGCAGAACAGCAGCGGACAAAACAAATCACCCTCTGAAAATCAACCAAATCTAACCAGAAAGAAAATTGTTTAAATAATCTCTGATGTGAAAATAATATGAATGTGAGGAACGTGAGGAGCTAGCTCATTATTGATAACAATATCAGAAAAAAGACAAATTCTGTCAGACTTGACTTTCTGCATCCTTGTTGTATTTTGGATCAACATGGAGTACACATGTGGACTAGATAGTGTGTATGTATTGACTGCAGCCTGTCCTAGTAAACCAGGTCAAATTTGTTTGGACAGCTTGAGCTCACACCACTGTGACTGTAAGTCCACACATGCAGCTTTATAGGCTGGAGGACGACTATCCCTGCCCACTCAAACACTTCCTGGCAATATAATTCCCCTAAACGGCTATCATTATTATTGACGTCTGGTTATACATCAACCTGCTCAGAGATCAAACAGTGACATTTTAATTCCCGAGGGATTAAGTCTATAGCAGCCCTGTGATACTGATGCACCGAATCATTCTAGTGGTATGAATGAAGGCGTGTTTTGGCTGAGCTCCTACCCTCCGTTCCAGCGTGGGTTGTCAGGCCAAACAAAGTGCAGAGTCCCACAGACATAAGACAGAGAGCTGAGAACCGTCACCACAGCAGCAGAGCCAAGCCCCATTTGGATTTCACCATGTCGATCTTTCCTATGAAGTGAGAGGCAGGGATTACCAGAATTATTTTAGTCAAGAGCATTTTCAACGTCACTGAGCTCTTGAAATCCATTAAAATGCTGCTGGAAAGAAGGCATGTGAATTCTTGATGCTTGAACGTGCTGTTCTGAGGATAATCACCAGACCAGACTGAAACAACCTTCTGGCAAAAGCTCAGTCAGAAACCCAAACAGCTATGTTAATCTAAAGCTTTCTGCTGCCAATTCTACTGCTTTTCCCAGAGGCTCCTGGAAAAAAAATCTATGAATGATTAATTAGAGAAAGAACATAAAAGAGCAACAGAAAACACTATGAATATTCCCATTTCTGGCAAGCCACTATATCTACAGTCATTTTGACTCTGCCATTCCCGTGAATATAATAAGAGTAATGGACACAAATCAAAGGCTCAATAATATTACACTAGCAATAATTCACTACAGAATTTACAGCAATTTCAATATATCACACAAAACCAAATGTTTTTGAGGCCATAAACAGATGTGCATATAAATCATCAACATCAGAATATAAGCACTGTTGATAGTTCTTTGTTGATGCTGTGCAAATATATTCACCATGAAGGTTATAGAAACTAAATGCACATCAGATACTCCCCTGAGAATAGGTCGCCTTTAAATAAAATAGTTATGGAAACATCTACAAACATGTTAAGAGAACATCACCTATTGTTTCAAATCAGAGACAATAGTATGACACTCTGTTCTAACTCCAGGGTCAAGAATGTACAGGTGCAACACATATTCCGAAACCAGGAAAAAAAAAATGCAAAAAGTTTGGTGATTGGAAATATTTCTTAATTTTGTATTTTTTTTTCAAGATGTCTCATGTTTACCATACATGCATGTGTTTGATCAAAAATACAGTAATATCGTGAAAATTTTACACTTTATAAAAAAATAAAATAAAGTAAAAAAAAAAAAGCTAAATTCTGAGCAGCATTTAAAAATACATTATAAAATTATTTTGAGAAATATATTAATAAAGGAACGTTAATTTTTAAAATCGCAAAAAAAAATATTTTAAAATGTAATTTAATGCCTAGGATAGCAACGTGTGACATGATTCTTCAGAAATCATAAAAGAACATCATTCAAATATGCTGATCTGGTGTTGAAAAACATTTCTTATTGTAATTAATGTTGAAACTGTTTGTGCTGATTTATATTTTTCTGGAATTCAAGATAACATTTTTTCCAGTATTTTTTTATGAAAGTCGATTTGAAATAGAAATCATTTTTAACATTATTAAATGTCTTTACTGTCATTCTAATGATCAATTTAAAGCATCCTTGCTAAATAAGATGATTAATTCCTTAAAAAAAAATAAAAAAATAAATGACACAGAAAATGTGTAGAGGTGACACTTACGGGTGGAGAAGTAGATGTAAGCAAAAGGATGATGTAGGTGGTGACCAGAGGATGAGCTCAGCGATGCCAATCTCCTCTTTGAAATGGACATGCACCATGTGGTCTTCCCGCAGACTGCAGTTCACTGAAGGATGAAGCTGTTTCAGACGTGCTCGGAGACTGGCTACAAACCTGTCAAAAATCACAAACACACACAGGAGATGTTTAACATTTTTGAAAACTATGATTAGTTCGCTACAAACAATATTAAAACCAAAACTAGATTTTGAAAATATAACGCCAGTCTTAGAAACCACAGTTATTCCAAATATTGCAAAGGCTGACCTTGCATCATAGGAGCTTAGTGCAATTGTGATGGTGTACGTCACCAAATCTCCTTCTTGCTGTACATGCTTACACCCGTCTGCTTCCCCGGGACACCAAAGAGTAAATCTAAAAATCACACAGAGTAAAAATGGGGTGAGTGAGTGCACAGGATACTAAACAAAGCGTGGGTAACTTTAATTTGAGCAGAGATTAAATTTTATTTGTGCAGATTCCTGCCTTTCAGAGTGCTGAAGTATGAAGGCCTTTGGGTTCATGTTTGGTGGACTGTCTTCAGGAGTCTGGATCTGCATCAAACAGGTCACGCCGATTCTGCCAATAGTTGCCAGGGGATACCAGCAGGCAGCCGTGCTCTGGAAGGACCGCCTGCATGCGCCGCAACCCTGGCAACAGGTCCGTCACCTGCAAGCACAGCGCTCCAAACTTCTAAGAAGAGAAGCATAATGAAAAACGGAAAGAATGAGGTTAAGAAATGTGTGGTAACAAGCGCAAACATAAATCGTTTGAAATCAATCAACAGAAGCTTATAATTCAGGGTGGGAATATTAGACCTGTCCTGTGTAAACATGGTTTCTGATCTCCTCCAGAACACTGAAAACACGCCCAAGGGGAGAGCGGAACACGTCCACAGGAACAGACTGTTGTCCCATGGTGAGACCCGCTGCCTTGACCAAGACCTGCTGGATGTAGGCCACCGGAGGACCCCCGATACCTGCAGCGAAAAGCAGCATTTTTAGATTAATAGTATCAGGTCTTCAAAGAAACTTGACTTTTACATTCTCAGTGGTGCTTGACCAAGCTAATTCCATGATGCTGAAGTGTGGCAGGTGGTTGTTTGCTGGCCACAAGTGTAGATGTCACTTTTACATTGCAAGGCAATGGGATTTTCTATTAATGGTCCTTTGTCCACCAGGTGAAATTGTCTTCTTAGGTCAGATAGATAAGAAAGTACAATACACAAAATGATTCAATGCCCATATTAATGTCTGTAACAGTGTAGCACACACCGCACACCGAGCATTTGCAAGGTTTACAATCTCTAACCAATGCCTGCCTTGGCAACACGCCAATAAATTTCCACAGAAAGGCTACATTCCTCAAAATTGTTATATTGTAAACAACCATTCAAACGTTTGTGGTCGGTAAGATTTTTTTAATGTTTACCAAGGCTGCATTTATTTAAATAATAACAATATAGCTGCAGTGATTCTTCAGGACCATTCTGATTTGGTGCTTAAGTTATATTTACTATTATTATTAATGTTGAAAACAAATGTGCTGCTTAATATTTTTGTGGAAACAGGATTCTTTGGATTTTCTATGCATAATAATGCTTATTTCTAAAATGCACAGAACTTAAATTTGTATATTGTTGTATATAAACCGAAAGCATTTAATTTTACCCAATCAGGGCGCTCAGACAGGTCGCCCTGGGACTCATGGGATGGGGTGGAGTAGTCTCGTACTCCAGTGGTGAACTCGACAGGCCCTGTTCCTGGCAGAGGCAGCTTCAGCAGAGGATAACTGTTAAAGAAAAGGGTAAAGCATGGAACAAACAAAGCAATCTATTTTTCAAATTCCTCACAGACACGGTACCTCATGATGAAGAGCCATACAAGATCCATAAAACAAATCATATTTGAATGAAAAGGGCGATAAGTATGCAAAGTGTTGTTTTTGCATGTTTACTGACAGTTTATAGCATTCAATCAGTCAGTCACAGGTGCTGCACCAGGAGGGGAGCACAGATCAGTATGATTAACTTGTCATCTCTGATATCCTCCAGGCAAGCTCTAAGAAAGCCAACGATAGAAAGTGGAAAATTCTTGTTTTTACTAAGAAAATGATTGCTCAAGACCCACAATACTGCCTGCAGGCTGCAATACAAACAAGGAAGGACTGGTAAACTCTCCAGATGGATGATCATTCTGTGTGCTTAATTTGCGTTCAAATTCAGTTCAACTAAGTTCTTTTATTATCTGTCCTCGAGGCGGAGTCAAGCTATTCTGTGTAACTGCCCAGTACCTTCTCGTCTCTAGCTGAGAAAGAACTCAGACATCTGTGTGGCAAAGCCTACTTCTGTTCCTCCAGGCAGCTGTAGACAATGGGCTGTTCTTTGAGAGAAATGTTCACTCACTCACTCACTCACTCACTCTTTTCCACATGGATTTTGCCCCCTTTTTTGAATTATCAGACATTTAATTCACATTTTGCTGACTGACGCTAAAAGAAAAGGCATGAGAAAAGCGTTCAGTGCTCCACTTTTGTGCTTGTGCTACACACAGTCCTCCTGGCACAATCTTGCTTTCGAATCAAACTGTGCAAAACACTGACCACAAGCCAGTTTCCTTCCTATTTAGCCCTCTCCTCAGCCGAAAACACCCCACTCACAGATTTGTTCGGATAAGCTACTTTTCCCAACTCACAGGAGTACATAAAGTACTTCAACCTTGAGAGAGTTTTGTGTGCCTGATTAGTTTAAATCTCGCTCCTATTCTATTACTTCCTGTTTGAATCAAAATATCATGACTGCAGACTCACCAGCAGGCCAGGATGCTGGCAGATGTGAAGAGAATGATGGGAACTGGTAGGAGGCGCATAGCAGGCCGTGCCGGTAGAAGGCGGCCGAGATGTTCTGCCGAAGCCGCTCTCTCACCGTCATCCTGGGGGGAGGGGTCAGCTGATGGCCATCGAGTCTGCGTGTGCGGCCAGGGCGAGTGCACCGGCGGGCATCCAGGGATCTGCGCAAACAAGCATACTACACAACTAACTCTTGGATCTCATTCATTGTGATGTGAAGGATATGGTTTTTTTTTTTCCACTTACTGATAAAACCCAAAAAAAATCCTGAAAAATTTGTATCACTGCTTCTACAAAAATATTACTAATAAAGAAATATACAAATGGAACTAAATTAGCATATTAAAATGATTGCTGAAGACATTGCTTAAGGCTGAAGTAATGGCTGCTGAACATTAAATTTCCAAGCAATCGCAGGAATAAATTAAAATTTGAAAAAAATATTAAAATAGAAAAATATTATTGCTATGTAAAATAATAGTTCACAAAAATTATGTTTCTATAGTACATTTAGTCAAATAAATGCAGCCTTGGTGAACATAAGAGACTTCTTTTAAAATTCTTATTAACTCCAAAACATTTTAATGGTAGTGTATTCATTAAAACCCCACCTAGAATGAACAAAATGCTAAAAAAAATAAAAAAAAATAATAAAAAAAAATAAAAGAGTCTTGCTCATGGTTAGTTTATGATACCCAATGCAATAAATAATGTTAATGATTTTAACCTTACTGTAATGCCGTTACCCAACCAACCAGTGCCACTCTCCTTTCAAACCAACAATGCAAGCTACTAATGGCAGATATTTCAAGAGATGCGCTGAGAGGAAATTTTAGAAAATTTCCCCAAAGGATCCAACTGAACCTTCAAATGAAACTTTGAATGCCTTAAATGAATAGTTTACCTAAAAATGAAAAATCAGTCATGCACTCCCCCTCATACCATTCATAAATCTTTCTTTGGTAGAACACAAAAGGAGAAACCTTCAAGTTTGTGCTGGTCATCCTTTTAATGCAATTTTAATTAATCCAATAAATAAATTTTTTAAATGATCAATTTCATAGTACCTTAGGATTGTTGTATATACAATACTGCATCAATACACACAATAAAAGCAGTGACAATAAGAACTGAATTAAAAATTAAATTAGAATTGTCAGTAAATGCATAAAAATTACAAACAATAATTTAATGCAGCTAAAAGCTAATGCAGATTTTAAGGTCAACAATTGAATAACGACAAACTTTTATAAGACTTCTAGAACAGTAGTCATAAGAAACACATATATGATAATTTCATTATTTATTTGCATCCATCCTGAAGCTTGAAACCCCAATTTTTACATTAATTACAACAGCTCTAACAACACAGACCTGTTTGTTTGCCATTAAAATGAGAGTCATGCACATTTTAAGAAACATGAGAGTGAATAAATTAATAATGAAAGAATTTGAGGTCAATTATTCCTATTTATCTGAACTTTTATCTGAAGAGTTCCTTTCCTATTCCAGCATAGAGGGTTAAGACTAAGTTTGACAAAGTCTCTCTCTTTCTCATGACTTCTCTCCGTCGATTGCTGAATCTGGAAGATTTTCAAAAGAACAGAGTCCAGAGACACCAGTCTGAAAATCCTGGCAACCCAAAAGGCAATGACCATAAACTTTTGAGAATGTGCAGGCGCAGGCTGATAAACACGTGCAGCTGACAGACAGACAGACAGACAGACAGACAGATCGGTTTGTGCCAAGCAACCCTGCTTGACAATTTGGTGACACAAGAACCTGGTAACTATCATGCATGCTGGGATACAACTTCAGAGTGAAAAACAAAGTTGCTGCTTTGGACAGAACCAACACAAAGTTGCTGCTTTGTACAGAACCATTAAAACAATGACAAACACCTGAAATATAACAGTGCATGTCATATTTTCACCAAGCAATGCTTTTATTCACATAGGGCACTGAAAATACACCAGTTTTACATCGGTTTCCAAAATGAAGGTAAATAAAAAACACAAATCTGACATTAAATGAAAGCATCAAGACCACCTCATGTATTAATAAATTATCTGACTTTAAATCTACTAACAGTCAGGGATATCAGCCTGCTCATAATAACTTCCCACCCCCCAAATACCTTTCAAAAATCAGTAATGGAGTAAATTATTCAACATTTGTAAATAATTAACTAACACAACAAAACATGCATATAAGCCAGAAATGTTTACAGTTTATTAAACAGACTTATAAACAATAGTACCAAGGTACAGTGATGATTGAGACGGTCACACCATTAAAAAAAATGTATACTTATGTTACTCATAGTAGCGTGGTACTTTTACGGTATCGATCAAACTGACGTTAAGCAATATACTGTAATAATACAAGGCGCGGTGCTCAGTCTGATGCAATTCCACGTTTCTTCTGCTGTCAGTCAAATAAACGTATAAAGCTTATGGTCACTGAACTACATATGAATACAGTTGTTTTGCATTAACTCAGTTGTCTGCACTGTCCTGCATTGCATGCCTTTTATAATCCATGAGATATTATTATCTTTGTGTAGTGCAAGGAGATGAAACTGATGCACGTTTCCATGACATTAACTTTAGCCGAGCGGCTAACGTTTTAGCATTAGCAATAGTTCGTGGATAAAGCACCTGCCAGTTTTATTTGGATTAACTTGACATGTGTAGACAATAAATAGAACACATCAGACATTTAATGCGCATTTAAACACCTCAATGTGCCGGTGTTTCGCCGATTTGTGCTACTCGCTCAGATTGTGCCAACTTACCTTCCGTTAAAAAGATAAGTTATGTTAGTTAGCTTGCTAAAATGCTACATATCAGTTTATGCTACCAGCATCTTTTTCATGTGGTTTAAGGCTTTTTTTAATGTCCATAACTACCCCTACTCTAAACCTACCCGTCCACACCTACTCTTACCCCTAAAACAATGCAAATATATTTTCGGTAGCACAATCTGATAGGTAGTTTAACGTTAGCATGTTCGTCAGTACAGCGTCAAGCTATAAATTATACATATATCTAAGAAGCGTTTTGACTGCATGTTACTGGACCTTTTAACAGAAATAAATAGTACTAACGGCCTGCCATGCTTCTAAAATGAACTAACGCTGATTCAGCAATCCATATGAACACAAACCAAGATAAAAGCACTCAAACCATCGCTTACCCTAAAGACAGATTCTGCCTTTCCTCTTTGGGGGTTTGTTTTAACGGTGAATCGGCTCCTGTTGAGTTCCAGCAGTCTGGTGGATGTAAGTCCCTACTGTTGTTCTAGCTGTATCGTTTCAGCTAGTGTAAGCCACTCTCCAACATGAGTCATGACCCCTCAACTTCAACCTTCAGCGGCAACCTACGACCTCTATGGGCCATGACAGGAAATGTTAAAGCCCTAAAACGTATAGTACTGCGAACTCTACTGGCCACAACGAGAAACTAAGTCGAGTGTGGCGTGAAGACAATAATTTCTTCTTAAATGTAATTATAATAATTTCTTCTTGAATTTATCTAGTTTGTTAAATTATTGTGATTTATTTGTATTATATTAACTCCATGTATTGTAATGTAAGGAAAATTCTCAGTTTTCATTATTTGCTGGCAGGTGAATTTAAACACGGTAGTCCTTTAGAAGCACTGGGGTGTTAGCCATTAGTTGATTGTTTAAATTTAATTTATTTTAGAGAGAAGATAGTACGCTTTGTATAACTTTTAATTCGATATTTCTTGCGCTGTGTTACAGCAGTCCCTGGTGGTCTAGTGGTTAGGATTCGGCGCTCTCACCGCCGCGGCCCGGGTTCGATTCCCGGTCAGGGAACGATTTCTTTTTATATATTTTTTTGTTTTGTGACAGGATAGTTTAATAAACGTAGAAACTTCAAATCTGCTTGATACCTACAGCAGGAAAATGCGTTGTATAGCTAGGAGGGCGAGATCCACTAGGGGGCCTCCGCAAACACCTTATGGAGCATAAGGTGACTTAAAATTATTCTAATTATCTTTATTATTATTAATAAAATATGAATAACACCCCCCAACATTTTTTGGCCTCCCATTTTTTGTTTATAAAATATTAAACCTACAAACCTACCTAACAAAAACTTTGAAGCACAACACCACAAATGGCAATTGAACAGACAAGTTATTTTCTATGAAAAATAAATTTATTTCAAAATAAACATCTTTGTTTCTGTTTTTTGTTGTTGTTGTTGTAACACATAACAGAGCCGTATGTCTGATGATAACTGACATACTGGTTACTGAGGTCAGTGTATACAACAGAGGTCAACCCAGGACACTGACCTGCAGGTAATGAGTAATATGTCAAATTAAGAGATACGTTTGTTCTTTATAACTTGCATAAAAATAGGAGAAAGAAAAATAATGCACATATAAAGTATATTTACAAAAAAATCATCTAGAAGTAAGAGCAAAAAGATTTTTAAAAAATTGCTCTTTTCAAATTAGAATTAAAGCATAACACTGAAATGGAAGCTGACACTGCCAAAATATTATTATTATATTGTTCTGCAATACAATAACAAGCCAAACAATTTCTAAATGTGGCATGTTTCAACAACCAAAACCATCCACATCATTCACCGTAAAAAAAAATAAATAATAATCTTTAGAAAATATATATTTTTTTTTTTTTTGAAATTTTTTATTTTAATGTAGCAGCATCAACAACAGTTAGCAGATGCAATTACACTGTTCTCTGCCCATCCATTTTCTCTTTTTTTAACACAAATCAAAGATCAACAACAAACAAAATAAAATAAAAATTAAATAATAATATAATAACAATCATTTCTATCATTCGGGGGAGGACAGATACAAAATCAATAATCATACTCCATACTAAACAAAGTCAAGAGTTTGTTCCCAGTCCTTGGAGACCGTGGAGAGGGTCCGCTGGCCTCCAATATGGAAAAAGCACTCCACAGGTACCACACAATCATTACACACTTAGAAAAGAAGGGTACATTTTTTTTTTTTTTTTTTTTTTTTTTTTTTTTTTTTTTTTTTTTTTTTTTTTTTTTTTTTTTTTTTTTTATATCTCCACAAAGTCTGGCTGTAATGGCTTTACATATTCAACCCACTTAGACCAGACTTTTCTAAACACATTCATCTGAAGTCGAAGGGAAAAAGTAATCTTTTCCATAACATAAATATCATTTACTATATCTATCCACTCTTGTATTGTGGGGGGTTCAGGAAGCAGCCAACGCCTTGTAAGCGCTTTTTTACCAGCAGATGTCAAAATGCCAAATAGGTATCTCTCAGAGGATCTTGTTTGAAAATCAGTTATTCCAAAAAATAATGTAGAGAACTGCAAAGGCATTGTGGTTTTAAGTATGCTTTCCATTACTTTATGAAACTCCACCCAGAAAGGTTTTATCACTGGGCACTCCCAAAATATATGCCAATGATTGGCTTCTTGAAACCCACACTAGAAAATATATATTTTTTTAAATACAAAAAAGTAGAATTTGCTAGAGAGTTGAGAAACCTTATATAAAATAAAAATAATAACTACACAATAATGAACAGTGTAATAAAATTCGAGTTTCGAGTAATAAAGATCTTTATCCTCACTGTCCTTTTAAACAAGGCATTTTCATCACTTCAGGATATCAACTGAAAAACAAGAAAATTACCCATTATAAAAACTGCAAACTGACAGAATCGATTATAAAACACTGGTTTATTTAAATAAGAAAGTTCTGATAATACTAGGTAACTGCATGGGATTGGGTTAGGTTTAGGGGTAATAATAAGTACATAGTATGTATATGAGGAATAGGACTGTAAAATAAAGTGCTACCAAACACTGGTTTAGTATTTTGGAGGTACTTACACCTTTAACTGTCTCCCGGATGAATTCCTTTCTGCTGCTCAGATCAAAGTCAGGATACTTGTCATGAACCTACAATGAAGAGGAAGTTCATAAATAAGTATCTGGAAACTTTTCAGGATGTCAAACATTAGTGGAACATATCTATATCTATTGTAAACTATTGTGAACTACACCTGTGCTAGGACTCCTGCATGGACTTAAGAGGAACTGATTTCATCCATTAAAAATCACTGGACTTCAGTTGGTTACATACAATTGCAAAATGGATCAGAAAAGTGAATATGCACCTAAGGTGAAACACCTCATTAGTTTGAAGACACCATTCAAATTTGATATTTTGTTAATGCATTAACATTCACACATTTAAAGTATCGAAAAAGCCACTGTAACCGCTCAAAAATCCATTTTGTCCCGATAAATGCTTTGAAATAACATACTTTTCGGGTAATCTGGTTCATCGTAACTTCCTCCAAGTTGGCATCTTTCAAGAGATCCTTGATTGTCTCCTTTAACTGTTCTTGAGTTGGTGGGTATTTTTTAACCATCTTGATCAATGGCTGATCATCATCAGAGCTTTCACTTTCATCTGGAAGAAAAATACCGCATTTCAAACTCAGACAAAAAAAAAGATTAAATAAAAAATACAATTCTTAGATTTTAACTTCTAGTCTTGCATCTTGAAGCATTTGCTGCATTATTACCCTTGCTCTTGCTTGCTTTCTTTTTCCCTCGGTTGCTGCTGCTGTCAGCTTTCTTGGTTTTTGGGACAGGCTTTGCTGGAGCTTTCCTCTTTGTTGCAGGTTTCTTTTTTGTCTAGGAAATTTGTGAATTAAATGGTGAGTTAAACGTAGTGTGTACGGTCACAACAGCAGTTAAGAAAATCAGAGGGAAAAACTGAACACATTTCTGGGGCATCTGCAGATCTATAAATCAAAAGTGCAACAAAAGTTGTACTTGTTCTTATTATTGTGTCATAAATTAAATTTAGCTATTTCTTTCAGAGGCAGTTTAAAGTTTTCATTGTCCAGTTAAGCTGTAAATTAACTAATTGTTCATCAGCCATTTTTAATGCCTGACTTAATCAGCAGACCAAAACAACAAGCTCAAATAAGCTTGAATTTATTTGAATTATGTGAAAAATTTGTCTAACCTTTTTTGCATTCTTATTTTCATGAACGTCTTGGTCACTTTCATCTGATGCAGTCTGTTCGGACTTTTCTGATTTCTTTGTAGACTTTGTGGTTGAAGATTTCTTCTGAGGAGGAGATTTCTGTTGATTTGGCGACACGATACAAGCAATTTACGAATAGTAATATATTGCCTGAAATGTAAAAAAAAAAAAAAGAAGAAGAAGAAAAAAAGGAATATTGGGAGCATTTAGGGGAAAAAAAAACCTTTTCACTCACTTCTTCCTCCTTGGAATCATCTTCCTCTTTGTCAGAAAATGTACCTTCACTGTCTTTGCAGTGCCGTCTAAGAGCCCAAAGATCAAAGGCATCCAGTCTTTTTTTCCGGCCTTGACCTTTACGCACAGAGATTGTTCCAGATTCTCTGAATCTTAAAATTATATTATGCACTGTAGATGATGATAACTTCAAACTCTTTGCAATTTTTCTCCGAGAAGTTCCTTTCTGAAATTGCTCCACTATTTTTTGCCGCAGCATTGGGGGAATTGGTGATCCTCTGCCCATCTTGGCTCCTGACAGAAGGTTGATAAACCAACAACAATGCCTTCGTCTTCTTCTACTTGGTTTTTAACGGCGGCTGGAATCCAGCGTAATTAGGTGGCATTACCGCCACCCTCTGCTCCGGAGTGTGCGCGCGCTTCGGGGGTACGAGCTCAGAAAAAGTGCATCATGTGAGAACAGAACGCCAATGAAAAGTTTACCTGACAGAGCTTTAAAACAGCAGTGGCATGTCCACAAGGGAGAATAAGCTTTGACACTCCAGTTGCCACCACCATAAAGCAGCGTATGGGATTTTGACTGAAACATAATGATTGGAAACAGAACATTTATAGCAAAAATATATTTGTGTTTGGAAGTAATCCAAGGCGCTGCACAGACAGAAAGGACTAATTTACTCATAATCGAGCTCTCACAAATGCTTTCAAATAAATGTAATTTTAGGTGGCCTCGAGTAGAGGTGTGCGATACCGCTAGATTTGGTATCGATCCGATACCAAGTAAATACAGGGCCAGTATCGCCGATACCGATACCAATATCGATACTTTTTAATAATTAAGGTGGATGTGTCTTCAACCTAAATCTAAATTAATTTTCATGACTTTTAATTTGTTTTTGTGATTTTCATTTTGGGTTATTAATCAGTACTACAAAAGCTTTTGTTCAGAAACAACTTTTGGTTACTTCTGATTTATTTAAATAAACAAAGTTACAAAATGATTACTTCACAAATATAAAAAATGTAAAAACAAATTCTCTTTTCAAGTAGCATGTTAAAAAAAAAAAAAAAAATTTGCTCCTCTTTAGTGCACTTCTTTTCAGTATTTTTTTCTTAAAGTCACAAAGTTTTACTTCACAATATAAAACAAATTCTCCTTATACAAAATTCCTGAAGCCGACATCTTCCACTATGGAAAGAGGCTGCAGGTCCTTCACAATCATTTCTGATAGGCGCCTTGTAATATCCACTGCTCTTGGAGAATCAGCTATTGAAAAATAATAAAAATAATTAAGTCTGGTACACATCTAGGTGAAGTTTAAATATAGAAACTAGTATCCCTTTCACAGCTAACACAAAAAGGGTAGATCGGCCTGAAATACAGCCATACAACGCTCCTCTTTCTCTCCGCCTCTGACTGACTGCTGTTAGAAATGCGCGGCTGAGCGGTGCGCGCGCCTGACTGCTGGTGGTAGCGCTAGTGGTGAGTCACGTGACGGTACAACACAGGAGAGGGGGCGGAGAGCAGTGTCGAGCACGAGCAGCACTCTTGAGAGCTTGCTCTGCTCTGTGACAGCAGCAGCATTTTGACAAACACGGCCAGGTCGCAAAACGAGAGAAACTGAAACTTAAGTATCGATATTTTCCCGTTGGTATCGATCAATACCGATACCAACGTTGGTATCGATATTATCGATATAAGTATCGATCTGCCCACCTCTAGCCTCGAGCCCCTGACTTTGAGGTCCAACGCTAAATTGCCCTCGCGGTGCGGTCTGCCCTATGTCCTCGATTTCTGCCGAGGGTAAGATGTTAATATTTTTGGTTGTGGACGATAAAAATGTATCCACGATCTGCTTTCGAAGAAATATCGTTGCATTGAATGAATATACAGCGAACAGTTAACTCAGCGGGACACTACAATTTTTTTTTTTTTTATCTGCTTTAATTCAGACGTGCGGTTTTTCTGAGCACAATCAAAGCGCGGATCGAAAACGAAAAAGCCCTTCAAACTGTGCCTGATTAGCAAGTTATGTTTTGTGCTAATACTGTCAAAACACACAAGGTTTATGTATAGACTCAGTTAGATATGTCTTAAATGAAAGTAAACAACTGAAATAATCAAATGTCTGTATATTAGATGTGTGCGGCTACTTCTTGGGTACAGTATTGAGAATGAGAAGTTGTCGTCATAGCACAAAGCCCCTCCATCGATATCACAGTCTCCGCCACGTTGGAAGGATACCGACGGCGAAACAGGATCGTTTACATGTTGTTAAGAGGTGGTTCTCGCAATTCTGCACTGTTTTACCATGCCTGGAAGTTACTGCTGCGTTAAAAACTACTGCAGTACCTCACACGATACATATGGAAAACATAGGAACAATGGAATACAGTTTTTTTTTAGGTTACACCAAGCGCAAAACAGCGGTATTTGGAGAAGCTCTCAAGCATACAAAATATCGACCCATACGAGCTCCCTGCAGCAGCACAGAGACCTGGACCATTTACCTCCATGCACACATATGGACATTGGGAATTATATATTTTTTTGGTTTAAGTTACTACACAATGCAGGAGTTTAAAAGTAACAAGTCTTTGAAAAGTTACGAGGCTTTCTGCTGTGGCTGGGTCCATCTACAGCAGGTGATGAAAACAGTGTTGTACTGGCCAAAGTAAGTGTATTCACATGCGTTTTAGCGTATTGTAATTACATTGCATTTAGAATGCACTTCTTGACCAAAATGGCAAAGTAATTAACTGCGAATGAACACTAGATTGTAACGAGATGTTCAATGTATACGAACGTTTCCAACATATTTTGATGTAGGCTAAAGCTGTGTATGTTTAGTTATAATTTGATTTTAACCCAATGACACATACTGTACCAGGTTTTTTTGTTGGGGGCTGCAAAGTGGACAAACCAGTTCTGGGTTAGCTAGGGTAGTTAAATGTGTGATTGCGAGATGTAAATGTCCGGGTTAGATTAAGCCAGTAACAGCGTGAATGCAAAGTGACTTACATCGTAAACAATATAATTCCCAATGTCCATATGTGTGCACTGAGGTAAATTGTTCAGGTCTCTGTGCCGCTGCAGGGAGCTGCCTGAGAGCTTCTCCAAACACCGCTGTTTTGCGCTTGGTGTGAGCTTGTTACTGTAAGGTCCCCTTTCTTTCGCCTTATGTTTTTGCATTGCTTTACTTTCTTCCTTTTTTTTCGCGTATTCGTAGATCCGTCTCGATCTGTTCCGTCGACAAAATAAATGCGCAAAAATGAAAGCGCTCTGAAATGTTTAGTCGCGCCTCTGTGAAGTTCTGAAGGCATTGCCCTGGCAACAGATAGCGTATCCTTCCATCAGGGCCGACCGGCTCAGACCCCTCCCATATCAACCCAAATCGGCACGTGACTCCTCAGTCTCTGTAGGCTACAGAATATGCTGTCGACTGTAATTAAAGGGATAGTTCACCCTAAAATGTAATTTATGTCATTGTTTATTCACTCACATGTTGTCTCAAACCTACAATATTTTTTTGTCTTGTGCTGCACACAAAAGAAGATATTTTGAAGAAGCTGATAACCAAACAGTTGCTGGTCCACATTAACTTTGATAGTAGGGGAAAAATACTTTGAAGTCACTGTGAATCAGCAACTGTTTGGTTTTCCACCTTCTTCAAAATAGTGTTTATGTTTAGCAGAAGAAGGAAACTCATTCAGATTTTTTTTCTTCACCATTTAAATTTTTGGCTGAATTATTCCTTTAATGTTAATAAAACACCAAACACACAGAGAAAAATCACTCAATAGTCTTGACTGAAAAACTTTAATTCAGTTGCTTTAATAGGAATCATTGTATATCAGGCTTTATTTTTATATTTGTTCATTCAATTTTATTAATGCTCCTGCTAAATACACCTCTTGTACCTGAAAATAAAACACATTATTTGTATAATATCTGTATTTGTAATGTGTATCTTTGTTCTCATTTTTTAATAACAAAGATAAAATAAAGACAAATATATAATAATAAAGATTATTAATAAATATTAATTAATATTAATATTGATATTAATAAATATTAATTAATATTAATATTGATATTAATAAATATTAATAATAAAGATTTATATCTTTACCCATGCACTTCGGCCTAAATATCTGCCACACTTTTTCATATTTAAAAGGCTTTATACAAGGGAAATTAATTTGTCTGTGATGCTCAAACAGCTTGCAGAATAGAAAAACCAACATGACAAAGAATCAGGATAAAGATTTGTTAGATTTTTATTAGGCTTATATCACCCACCCCTAGCTGAGGGAGAACAAACCCAGACTCCAAACCCCATTAAAATAAATAATAATATTAAAAATAATAATAATATTTGCCTATGACAAGCACCACTAATAATAATAAAACAAATAATAATAAGTTATGTTGCCTCTGTTAATTATATCATAATTTCAGTTCTTATAGTTTCACAAAAATAGCTTTTATTTCAATAGGTCTCCTGACCCCCTTTAGCCTAATATGTTTCCTTTTATCTAGGCCTACATGTTTTCTTTACATCTATTCATTCATTCGGCAGACACTTTTATCCAAAGCCACTCACAACCAGAGAATAACATTCAAATATTGTTCTCTTACTGTTCAAAAGAACATATCATTTTTTTTTTACCTGGGGCCACATTCACAAAGAAACTTATTCTAACTTTTTGAGAAACTCCTAAAAATAATGGGCGTCATTCATAACTTTAGACTCCTAATGTGCTTTACTTAGAGTAATTCATTAAGCATTTTAGCCCTAACAGTAGCACCTATGTCTGGAACAGCTTAGAAGAAATAAATTTGTCTATACAAACGTGACTTCAGATTCATTTAAAAAGTCTCTCGTCCTACTCGTGTAGCATGTCTTCTCACACAAAGACCTGTCACTCATCATGAGGCAATCACTGTGATCTGTTATATATGTGAATCTGTCAATAATAATAATATCATCATCATATCATTAATGTTGACCTGGTTTAACTAACTTTTACGTGATAACCCTATAATAGGGGCCCTGTGCCTATCTCTGGGTTCCTGGCTTAGAAAAGATATGCATTAAAACCATAGACTGTAAAAAAAAATATGGACGTAGTGTCCGTGACGTCACCCATAGACTCCTCAACAGCGGTTTTGAAGCCTAAAGTGTGCAGAGCGGGCCGTCGCCATCTTGGCAGCGCGTCACTGCGCGACTCTCCCGGATAATCGAAAATGGGCAAAAAGGCGGGAGCTGATTGCTGAAGCCACGCCCACCTAGCGCGACGGCATTGTCAGCAGCGGCAATCCACCTGTCACTCAAGTGGCCACGCCCTTAATTATGCAGAACTTTAAGGCTCAATATAATTTAAACTGATGAGTTATAAAAAAATTCACCCCCCTCACAGTTGTCATGAAAGGCAAAATTAGCAATATAGACCAAAATCATTTTTTGAATCAGGCTGTAAACATGTTTTTTTCTGCTGTAAAGTTGGGCATTTTAACATGGGGAGTCTATGGCACTGACTCTCTTCTGCAGCCAGCCTCAAGCGGCCAGACGATGAATTGCAGTTTTAGTCACTTCCTTATTGGCCTCACGAGAGAGAGCGCGAGGTTGCCGCTTGATTAAAACAGATAGTTTATAGCTTAATTTTGCACCCTTTTTTTTCAAGTGTTTATGTTGCCCCCCCAAACAAGCCAAATGCCCCCCCCCCCCAAACATGACATCCTGGTAACCCCATCTGATACTACTTCTTTCTTCCTCACATTTCTTACATTCAAGAATTGCATGAGTTACTGTTTCTTCTACTTTGCATTCTTCACATAGTCCAATATCCTGAGTGTACTATTTAGATTGGAATGTCTAAACTTATGCTAACTTATCTACGTCCTCATTTCCCTTTATACCTACGTGTGATGGAACCCGAATAAAACTGATTAAAATATCATTCTGAACCAATCTTGAACTCATGAATATTCATGTTTGCTCCGCCCACTGAAATCTATGGTGACGTCATGTGAAACCTATGAATAGGTTTTATGCATAGACATGTCCGCGTGGTCACGTGATAGCCCGCCCTCTCTTTTCAAACGCCATGTTTACTGCGCACCTCCGTCGCGACCAATTGGCAGCAACACTAACGTACAGTGAGTATATGTATTAAAGTATGAGTCCACGAGGTTTACTGAGGTTTTACAGTCTGTAACATTTTCTCTCAATTTTATGTTCACGTACACGAAGGCAGGACTTCCACGATTTGCTGCAAAAGGAAATGTAATTCTGTTTTTGTGATCAAGTAGGCGGGATGAATATGCTATTCTGCTGCGCTATCAGTCTAAAAGCTTTAAGTCGCCAGGTTATGTATGAGTAAACGTTTATTTTTCTCACGTTTGATTGTGTAATTTACGTTTTCCGCTGTTTTCACATAGTTTACCTCACATTGGTGGTAGTTTCCTAGTCTGTTAGCACGCAGAAGGTTTGTATCTGGGGTTTATACAACAGAGACACAAACGCGCCAAATTCGTTATGCAGCACGAGCGCACTATTGATAATGTGATTAAAGGCGACGAATGGAGCTGTTGTTTATGTGAATTATACTAGTAATAATAACACGTCTAATAACAGTATTCTGTTGAATTCACGATTATAGCACAGCGACTTGTCTTTTTATCCATTTATTTAGGGTGCAACTGAGATCATGAGTGAAAAAATGGAAGCTGTTGACATAGAAGATGTTCCTTTGGACGAAAATTCAATAAAAGAAAAGGAGAAGAAAAAGAAGAAGAGGAGTCCATCTGATGATACAGAGCAGGATGAATCAGAAAGCCCTAAACCTAAAAGCAGGTCTAAACCCAAATTGTGTAAGTTAATTCACATCAGCATTTGATGCCAAAGCATTTATTTCAAGAATTGTTATTTTTGTTAATAATATTATTACAGTTACTTACAGACTACAGTATCATTACTTTGTTTTTTTACTTTGAGTTTTTATGAAAAAATAAATAATTCAGCTCATATATTAAATCATACCTGATTCCATGTCTTTTAGTAATTAGGTTTTTTAGATTAGATTCAACTTTATTGTCATTATGCAGAGTACAAGTACAGAGCTAATGAAATGCATTTAGCATCTAACCAGAAGTGCAAGAATATAGTGTTTTATATACATATAAGTGCAGAGTAAGTGAAGCTATGATTTACAGAATGTACAGTGGAGTTGCTATATACAGTATTGAGTATATACAGAATATAAATAGGAATGCAGTGTAGGGATCGTATGTACATTATGAACAGAGCAGTAATGTCCTTTTAATCATCTTTGCAGTCGAGCCCGAAATTCTTGAAGGAAAACGGGAGAAAAAAATCATCCAGAGACTTGATTTGATGAGTAAACCGAAGGAAAAGCCAAAGATTGAGAGCACAGGAAGTGGCGCCAAACTGGGAGACATTGCACGGATTAATCACTCCATCGGAAAGCTTAAAGCGCCTCTGCTCAAACCTCTACATAAAATTGTATATGATCGCCCTGGAGCTGTAAGGTTTAGTTTTAGAACTCATTTAACACATAAATGGCCAAAAGCATATGTTACTACAGATTGTTGTTAGATTTCAGTTTGTAACTGAATAATGCTGCTTGATGTTCTTACAGGCGTCAACACTGCGTAAAAATCTTCGGCTGTTTAATGGATTTCCTTTTGGGGAGGACAGTGACCTTTACAGCAAAAAAATGGAGAAGGTGAAAAGGTAGTCCATTTAACTGGTTTGACTCTGTTATTCTTAATATATTTACACGTCAGTGGTGTATAAAGAGATGAAGGCACAGATTATGTGTGCTCTGATAGGTATTATTGACAGTGACATTGTCAGACCAGTTTTTGTCCTGTGGTTTATTCCATGTCAACTCCACAAGAGGTCCCCGGATAATTATTCATAAAGTCAAATATTTTTCTAGTTGTCATTAGTTTAAAGTGGGTGTGGTAATTAGTTTTTTTTTTCTGTCTGGCAGGCTTCACAAGGAACAACTCAGAATCATTTGTCAGACTCTTGATCTGGAGAGGTCTGGAACGCAAATTATTCTTTCAGAGAGGATCATGAAATTTCTTACATGTCCAACCAACTCAGGAAAGGTGAGGTTTGTTTTTGTTTGTTTTTTGGGTCTGAACAATAACAATGCAACTTTTTATATCAGTTCATATCATGTGATACTAGGTATTTTGGAGATTAGTTTGTCTTTTGCTGTTTTCCAATGGCTTTTTGTGTATTAACTGTCTGCAGCCTGTCCTAAAGAAGAAAAAGAAGATGACCAAAGATGCCAAAAGAGAAAAGTCTTCATCCAAAAGTAAAAAGACCCAGAAAAATGTAGAAAGCGGGAAGTCCAAACCCATTGTCACTGATTCAAGTAGTGATGATGATGACGAAGATGATGAAGAGGGCAAAGAGAACAGTAAGGACACTTTGAAGTCTGCAACAGCAAATCAAGAACATAAAGACAGTGAAGATAAATTTTCTGATAAAGAGGAAGATGATGATGATGATGATGATGATGCTCCTGAAGAGGAGATCAAGGAGGAAGAAGTGAGTGAAAAGTTTTTTTTTTTTCTAAATGCTCCAGATTTTTTTGTTTTACAGTTCAGGCAATATATTACTATTCGTAAATTTCTTGTATTGTGTCCGCAAATCAACAGAAATCTCCTCCTCAGAAGAAATCTTCAACCACAAAGTCTACAAAGAAATCAGAAAAGTCAGAACAGACTGCATCAGATGAAAGTGACCAAGACGTTCATGAAAATAAGAATGCAAAAAAGGTTAGACAAAAACACTTACTAGTATTATTTGTGAATTCAGAATTTTTTTCACATAATTCAAATGAATTTAAGCTTATTTGAGCGTGTTGTCTTGGCCTGTTGATTAAGTCAGTCATTAAAAATGGCTGATAAACAATTAGTTAATTTACAGCTTAATTGGGCAATGAAAAATGAGTTTTAAACTGCCATTGAAAGAAATAGCTAAATTTCATTTATGGCACAATAATAATAACAAGTACAACTTTTGTTGCACTTTTGATTTATAGATCTGCAGATGCCCCAGAAATGTGTTCAGTTTTTCCCTCTGATTTTCTTAACTGCTGTTGTGACCGTACACACTACGTTTAACTCACCATTTAATTCACAAATTTCCTAGACAAAAAAGAAACCTGCAACAAAGAGGAAAGCTCCAGCAAAGCCTGTCCCAAAAACCAAGAAAGCTGACAGCAGCAGCAACCGAGGGAAAAAGAAAGCAAGCAAGAGCAAGGGTAATAATGCAGCAAATGCTTCAAGATGCAAGACTAGAAGTTAAAATCTAAGAATTTTATTTTTTATGCTGTATTATTCTTCCAGATGAAAGTGAAAGCTCTGATGATGATCAGCCATTGATCAAGATGGTTAAAAAACCACCTACTGAAGAACAGTTAAAGGAGGCAATCAAGGATCTCTTGAAAGATGCCAACTTGGAGGAAGTTACGATGAAGCAGATTACCCGAAAAGTATGTTTTTTCAAAGCATTTATCGGGACAAAATGGATTTTTGAGCGGTTACAGTGGCTTTTTTTCGATACCTTAAATGTGTGAATATCAAACTTGAATGGTGTCTTCAAACTAATGAGGTGTTTCACCTTAGGTGCATATTCACTTTTCTGATCCATTTTGCAATTGTATGTAACCAACTGAAGTCCAGTGATTTTTAATTAATGAAATCAGTTCCTTTAAGTTCATGCAGGAGTCCTAGCACAGGTGTAGTTCATTACAATAGCTATAGATATGTTCCACTAATGTTTGACATCCTGAAACGTTTTCAGATACTTATTTATGAACTTCCTTTGTTTTGCTTCATTGTAGGTTTATGACAAGTATCCTCACTTTGATCTGAGCAGCAGAAAGGAATTCATCCGAGAGACAGTTAAAGGTGTAAGTACCTCCAAAATACTAAACCATTGTTTTATAATCGATATTGTCAGTTTGCAGCTTTTGTAATGGATAATTTTCTTGTTTTTCAGTTGATATCCTGAAGTGAAGAAAATGCCTTATTTAAAAGGACAGTGAGGATGAAGATTTTTATAACACTGTTCATTATTGTGTAGTTCTTATTTTTATTTTATATAAGGTTTCTCAACTATTTAGCAAATTCTGCTTTTTTGTATTTTAAAAAAAGTATTTTCTAAAGTTAAATTGTTTTTTAATTTGACAGTGAATGATTTGGATTGGTTGTTGAAAAATGCCACATTTAGAAATTAATTGTTTGGTTTGTTATTGTATTTCATCATAATATAATAATAATATTTTGGCAGTGTCAGCTTCCATTTCAGTGTTGTGCTTAAAGAAATTTGGGATATTAATTCTAATTTGAAAAGAGCAAAAAAACATTGTTTTTTTTATCTTTGTTTTGCTCTCATTTCTAGATGATTTTTTGTAAATATACTTTATATGTGCATTTTTCTTTCTTCTGTTTTAATGCAAGTCATAAGGAACAATTGTATCTCTTAATTTGAGATGTTACTCATACCTGCAGGTCAGTGTAAGATCAGGTTCTCTGATAAGTCCTGGGTTGACTTCTGTTGTTTACACTGACCTCAGTAACCAATATATCAGTTATCATCAGACATATGGCTCTGTTATAATGTGTCACAAAAACAAAACAGAAACAAAGAGGTGTGTTTATTTTGAAATAAATTGATTTTTCATAGAAAATAACCTGTCTGTTTATTAAGACTAAGGTTCAATTGCCACTCCATGGTGTTGTGCTTCAAAGTTTTCGTTCCAATTTAAACTGTTTTAATGTGTTGATCTGTGGAGCAGTTGTAAACCTTTTTGAATAGAAACCCCTCATTTGTCAAACATGCAAAGCTTATTTTCCCCAAATTCCAATATTTTTGCTAAAATTACATCAAAATTGCTGGTTTTAAACTTTTTTCTTTCATAAACAAAAAATGGGAAACCAGAAAATATTGGGGGTTGGGGTGTGTTATTCATAAGGTGTTTGCACACATTAGGTGTTTGCTAAGGCCCCCTAGTGGATCTCGCCCTCCTAGCTTTAATACAGGCATTTTCCAAACAGATATCTGTTGGCAACAGATAGATTTGAAGTTTCTACCTTTATTGAACTATTCTATGAAAAAAGAAGAAAAAAAAAGCACTCGTTCCCTGACCGGGAATCGAACCCGGGCCGCGGCGGTGAGAGCGCCGAATCCTAACCACTAGACCACCAGGGACTATTGCAGTTGGGTACAAGAAATGTCATATTAGAAGTTATATAAAGCGTACGATCCTCTCTTTAAAATAAATTAAATTTAGACAATCAACCAACGGCTTACACCTCAGTGCTTCTAAAGGACTTCTGTGTTTAAAATCACCTGCCAACAAATAATGACAACTGAAAATTGTCCATACATTATAATACATAGAGTTCATATAATGCAAACAAATCACTATCATTTAACAAACTAGGAGAAATTTAAGAAGAAATTATTGTCTTCACGCCACACTGTTTACTTCGTTTAGGGCTTTAACATTTCCTGATTGCAGGCGGGAGGAGAAACATGGCAGAAACATCGACAGGATTCCTTGATGAATAGAAAGTTCAGAAAAACAGAATTTATTTGAAATATAAATCTTTTTTATATCATAAATGTCTACTGTCTTTTTTATAAAATTTAATGAAAAATCAGTCAATCATAAACTACAAAATCGGTGTAATGGCAATATTTCCAACCACCGGCGGCGCCAGGGGGGGTCTTGGGGGGTCTCAAGACCCTGCCAAAAAATGCCTTGACCCCCCATTTGACCCCCCAGCCTCTTCCTGATTAAAAAATATATATATTCGGGATAAAGATCCAAAAATGTTTCTCTTCAAACGACGCAGAACAATAATAAATAATAATTATTTCGACATTTATTCATACACTGAACCGAGAACCGTTTCTGTCGGACGCGTCCGATTCGAGAACAGATGAGCTGATGATAACTGCGCATGCGTGATTCAGCGTGAAGCAGACTGACACAGAGCGCATCTGAACCGAACTGATTCTTTTGGTGATTGATTCTGAACTGATTCTGTGCTAATGTTATAAGCGCGGGTAAACCAAAGGCTTGAATGAAGGCAATCATCGCCAATGACGGCATTACATCGAGCGCAAAAGAACCGGTGAACCATTTTTTTTTTTCAGCTGGTTTATTTGATCGAATTGTCCGAAAGAACCGGTTCACTTGAGCACCTGCTCCTTTGCCCCTTAAGTGCCCTTTTGTCAAAGCAAAATTTCCTCAATTTTTTTTGTAATAACATACACTTTTGTGAATGCCTGCCCACGCCCAATCATAATATTAGTACAATTTATTAATAATAATTAAGCCGTAAATAAAATGACCAACATGATGACAGTTCACCTGACTACGACCTCATCCAACCGGGAAGATTCCTCATGCTGCACGCGCATTTTTTAATTGCTAGAGGATATTTTCAACATCGTGGCAGCTGGTAAGTGGTGTTTCATTCTCAGCGAAGTGATTTTGATGTTTATTTACTTATTATTATTTTACAAGAACGATGTGATGTGAGAACATGCAGATACGTTGTTTATATTGCTGTGTGTAGCCTGTAGTGTAGAAGTAACACTAGCGTGCTGTTTGAGGGAGAAAAGTTTCACAGGCATCGAGGGGTCTGGTCTTTTTTATGTTATTTGAATAAACTTTTATTATATTACAGTACTTATTTATTTTTAACACGTAAAAATAATTATCACAACACTGGTAAGGCTTATTCAGATTTTCTCATTCTCTGAATTATCATTATAAAAATAAAAACAATTCAGATTTTAAATGTGATGCAAATATTTTTTCTACAATAGCAACAGTGTTTACAACAGCAAGACCACTTTAGCCTGTAAACTCAATAATATATCTCTGGACATAAATGTAAAAATATCAATGTCAATAAAAATGCATAATATACCTGACATGAAAGTGCAGTGTGAAGGATATGAATAACAAATGTAGCCTGTCATTTGTTTACATTGCAAAGGTGTTTCTGTTGTTTAGTAGCAGAAATATGCAGTTATTAGCCGTGTCCACTGTATTTTTTGTTGGTTTTCATGAGACCCCCCTTGAAAAGACCAGGACCCCCCCATTGCCCCCCCAATCAAAATTGTCTGGAGCCGCCACTGTTTCCAACATCTGAAATGTAAGCATTTCCAAATTTTTTAGCTTTCCCCGAAGCTCTGGTGGTGACTTCATGTGTCTGTGCAAGTTGTGAAAATTCTGAAAATTAATCTTGAAATAATTGGATTGTTGGATTTCAAATCTGTATGGGCTGAGGCATCAAAAATAACTAAGTAACAAGCTGTTTTATGGATGGTAAATGTAATATTACTAAAATCATATCAGTAATTAGTCGCAATACTAGTCAGCTACTGCAAAAATGAATATTATTACTGCAACTATTAGTAACTAGCTAGGCTACTGTCCAACACTGGTAATATGTAAAGTAATAGTATTACTTTTCAAAGGAGTAACTAATGTGTTTGGAGTAACAAGCCCAAAACTTGTTTCGAATTAGTAAGTCTTTCTTTCTACTGTGGAGATGGGATTTCTGAATTACAACCTCTCTGTTGTCAACATTCACTTTTGTTGTATGAAAAAAAGGTTAAAGTGAATACTGGATGTTGCCTGTCAATAACTTCTCCAAGGAACAACAGTATTCAAGTATGGAACAAGATGGTTGGTAAATTGTCCCTTTGGGTGTGTGGTATCAAAAATATAGGTCTAATGTGAATAAAAAGTAGCCTATATACTTAATTCATTCACATGGTCAACTTAGTTTCCCGTCGGAATTCATTTATATGCATTACAATAGCCTATAGGCTATGTTTTCATAACAATTGTATATTTTCAAATGTAACAAAATTCTCCTTGTGAAGTGTTTTGCTGAAAGTGTGCTCGTGCTATCGTTCTTTGTTAAAATGATATCCAAATTTTACTTTAGTGTATTTTATTCCATGTCTAGATGCAATTTGATAATTTGTTTGTCTGTTCTAAAGTAATGCCATTAGATGTGGCATTCATTGACTTAATTGTGCAAATATTTTTAAGGCCACTATATAATTTAGGCCTATATTTAATTTAGAACATCAAAAAATAAATTATAGGCAATGCCCCGAAATTTTAATTAAAGTATGTTTTATAAAAGATATGTATTTAATTTAATTAGGTTCTCTCAGCTGAGTATTTATATAGTTACAATTATTTCCAGTAATTTTACCAACACAACAGCAGGGGGCAACATGCTACTTTAGAAATAGTGAAATACATGCTACTTTAGAAATAGGCTCAGAAATAGTGAAATAGCATTTCCAAAATTATTCACTATATCAGGTGCACATTATACATCTTTTGATATTTTTCACTCACACTGCAAGTTAAATTCTTCAGTTATTTTACATTTCAATTACATTTTGTGTAGAAAATGTTGTAACTTTAGAAAGTTGGACCAAATAACGAATAAAGAAAAACCTGTGATAGATCAAAGCTAATAATTTCTGTGTACCGAAAATGTGTGCTCATTCAGCAATAGTGAAATAATGATGGTATGCTATTCTGAAAACAGATCTCCTTCCACACATTTGTGATCCACCTGCTGATTCAATAATTACTCATTCATTCATGAATACATCACCAGTTATACAATTAGGTAGTTATACAATATGCAGACCTGCAGTGAGATCAGAAATGTTCTAATCAATGTGATTAGACTACATTTTCTTCCATAGGCTATTGCTGTTGTTATATTCATATCATATTAATCGGTATATAATATAATACTAAAAACCAGTAAAATAAACATCTGAGGTGTTAAAGTGTTTTGTCATGTGATTCTACATTTCAGGTTTCCTAAAAGCAGGGACCGACAAACCTTTATCCTCTCACAAAATCCTGTTTCTCGGGTTTTATGCTATAAAATCAGAGTTTGTAAATCCACTCGCAGCTGCATGTCCACCCTTTTCGTACCACCAAACCATGGACTTTGTTTTGAAATGTGTGGGAAAAGTTATTTGAAACAAGCGTAGGTTTAAGGGCAAAGTTGACCCACCCACGAGGATCAAAGCATGGTTTGCTTTCTACGTGCTGCGCGAGTGCGCGCGCATACAAGCGTAGATCTCGTGACAGCGAAGCTTTGATTTTTCCAGACGATTACAACGCGTCTAATTTTTTTCTTCTTCTCTTTTCTTTTTTTCTTTGGTTGTATTAAGTGTCTGGAGTTTGTTGCTTAGCAGCCTGAAAATGACTCCTGATTGGTTGATACCTCGCACTCTCTCCAGCGCGTTAAAACGCTTCTGAAAGGTGCACGAGGCGCGCTTCAGAACTGTTCCGAACTCTGATGAACCTGCGAAACCGCGAGCCGCATCAGTACTTCTCTCTGAGCATTTGGGAATATTCTGTTTGCATTATGTACTTTAGTTTATCGACAGTGGATCAGCATCTTCTGAAGTGGGAACAGAGTGAAGAGACAGATGGATCCAGCTCACCTCACACACGAGCTTTCAGTGTAGGTTTATAGGCTGAAGGTGGGTGTCCACAGTTACTGTTGATCCTGTATCATTCTTTATGTTTTGTATTTTTAGATATCCAGCTGATATTTAAAAGGCTGCATGAGTTTAAAACTTATTTACATACAGCCCATTTTAGTATTAATTGATTTCTATATATTATTTTCTATTTAGAATCTTGTATAGCGCTTTAACTGTGCACTAAATACCTTGTAAAATAACTGACAAACAGTGCATGACTTTGCACAGTCATTATCAGACTGAGAGATGGGAATTATTTGAATTATGTAAAATATTAATTTGTTGTTACTTCTCTGGATCTGCACAAACCTCTGCTTTATATTCCCCACTGAATATGTTTAACATTGAACTAGAGTTTGTTTGGAAATAAAAGATTCTCAGTATAATTGTAGTAGAGCTCAAATTTTTTAGAATGCTTTTACTTCCATGCATTTTATTTTAATATAAGAGAAGACAGTGTTTTCCTTTCAATTGCATTTTCAGTCTATTTTTAGGTTTAGGTTTTTATGTTTTTGAGAATGTAAAAAAGAAGAAGAAACCATTTAACTTAAAATCCTAAAATGTACTTAATTCTGTATTGACTGGTTTTCAGTCAGAAATAGAATCTAATGTGACTGGACTGACTTGAGTCTATTGGGTTACACTAATGAAAGTGTTTTTAAGGATGAGATGAGGTATAAACAGCAGTGCTTGTGTTCACTTTTTACAGTGATACAGTACATTGACAGTGGCTTGCTTTAGTGAAAATGCCTTCTCAAAGGTTGTTCTTACATTGTGCTCAGATCTCTTTAGTGTGATCCCATGGGACCTTGTTAAAAATGCAGGTTTTAAAAATGACCACCGTGACAATATTATAGAGGACCGTACCAAAGAGAATTAATGATTACAAAAATAGTACCATTAGTTCAATTAATTAGACAGGCCAGCTAAAATATTTAAATCTCAACACAGCTTTGAAGAAGTAGGACACTGCCAAAGGCTTCTTCTCCCTCCTACCGTGTCTGATGTATGCCAGTGATGGCGTAAAAGAGAGAGAGAGAAAAAAACATTTTCATTAAGGGAATTTACTCATTCAATACACAGAGCTATCAATAAGTTGGTATTACACTTAGCTAACTGTATACACAGACTATCCAAACTGTCTTTTTTTATATCTATTAAAATGCTTAGTTGAGAATCATAAGGCAGATGAAGTATTGTAATGTGTGATATTTACTGGATAAAACATATAATAGGGCTTGTTAACCTGTGTTAACGTCTTTTTAAACCCAGACTTAAGGTCAGTTTTAACCCTGAGTTATGAATCTTTCAAGGTGAAACAATGTGTTGCTTGCACGTTAGTCTCAGTGCTTACGTCATTAATATTCATATGCTTTATACATTTGCACAAACTTGCAAAGCTGAAAGTTATTGCATCAGCGCAAAAGCATTAACTGGAGTGATGAGGAGGTGCTATTGTTTTTTGCTGCATGTTTCAGAAGATTTAAAGGGAAAGTCCACCAAAAAATATTTAATTTCTGTCATCATTTGCTAACCATTATGTCATTCCAAACCTGTATGGTTTCTTTCTTCTGCGGAACACAAAAGAAGATATTTTGAAGAATGTTTCAACTGTTTTGTACAAAACAACATTGAACCCCACTGACCTTAATTGAGATATTTTAAATATATTTTAAACATTGTATTTAATATTTCAGAATATCTGAAAAAGAAAGTCATACAGGTTTGAAAACACATGAGGCTGAATGATGACAGATTTTTATTTAACTCATTTTGTGCAATAGGGTTATCTGCATTAACCAATGGTTCACAAATACAGTCTGGAATCTCAAAATCGGAATAAATCATTTTTTACTATATCATAAAGTATGACAACTGAAGATTTTGTTTGCCCAGGGCTATGAGAGACCATTTAAAGTGTGAAAAGTTTACATTTTTATCCTAAATTTAGACCAGCTGCCAAATCCTTATTATTATTGATACTGCTCTTTTCATTCTGTCATACTAATGCACTTTCCTTCACTGGGTCTCTCAGGGCTCAGCGTTACACAGAACACAATGATCACAGATTCATCAAGTCCAGCAGAGTTCTACGAGGACAATGCTTCACTGCTGTCCTTGGACTCTAGTGTTTTCTTCAGCGAGCCTGCACTACCTAGCAACGATCCGCTGGATTTCTTCATTATAAATGTGGGAGGCAGTCGGTATATCCTCTCTCAGGAACTGTTGGCCTCTCACCCGGAGACTCGTCTGGGCAAGCTGGCCCTCTCTAGTCGAGACTCTGCTTTAGATCTATGCGACGATGCAGATTTCTTGGAGAACGAGTTCTTCTTTGACCGCAACTCGCAGACCTTTCAGTACATCATGAACTTCTACAAGACGGGTCACTTACATGTGCGAGAGGAGCTGTGTGTGATCTCGTTCCTTCAGGAGATCGAGTACTGGGGCATCGATGAGATCCGCATAGACAGCTGTTGTAGGGACAGATACTATCGGCGGAAGGAGATGAAGGATTCGTTTGATATTCGTAAAGATGCTGAAGTAATAGACAACGAGGAGGAGGACTTCACCGGTGTTTTGTGCCAGGAGTTACGCCAACGTCTATGGGATCTTATGGAGAAGCCGGACTCCTCTAAGGCGGCCAAGATGTTTGGGACGCTATCCATGTTCTTTGTAGTGGTGTCCATCCTGAACATTGCTCTGATTTCACTGGACTTCACAATACTTGGTGCACCCATCATCTTGGATGCTCTCGAGTACATTTGTATCATTTGGTTCACCGGTGAGCTGGTGCTCAGGTTCATGTGTGTTAGAGATAAGTGTAGGTTCAGCAGGAGTGTGGCGAATATCATTGACCTACTGGCTATTCTGCCCTTCTATGTGACTCTGGCCGTGGAGAGCCTGCATGGTGGATCTACGGAGCTGGAGAACGTTGGACGGGTAGTTCAGGTGCTGCGCCTAATGAGGTCTCTCAGGATGCTAAAACTTGGCCGACACTCAACAGGTGAAATACCTATTGAAACTTATCATATAATCATACACTACCAGTTCAAATGTTTGGGGTTGGTAAAAATGTTTTATGTTTTTGAAAAAAGTCTCTTATTTATTTGATCAAACATTTAGTAGAATATATTGCAAACTATTATTACAATGTAAAATATATATTTTTTCTTATTCTAACATATTTTGAAATGTAATTTATTCCTTTGATGGCTAATCTGAATTTTCAGCAGTCATTACTCCAGTCTTCAGTGTCACATGATCCTTCAGAAATCATTATAATATGCTGTTTTGGTGCTTAAGAAAAATGTATTATCAATGTTAAACACATTAGTGCAATATATATATATATATATTTTTTTTACCTTTAATAAATAATAAATATTTTTGTGGAAACCATTATACATTTTTAATGATTCTTTGACTGTTATAATGTTTAAAAGAATAGCATTTTTTAAAGGAAATCTTTTGTAACATTACAAATGTCTATACTGTAATTTTTTTAGCAGTTTAATGCATCTTTGCAAAATGAAAGCATTAATTTCATTTTAAAAAAATCATACTGAGCCCAAACTTTTGAAAGGTAGTGTACTTTTTTTGTAATTAATAAAAAAAAAGTGATTTAAGTGATTTAATGAATGTCTAGCTTTTCGAACATGCACTGTTGTGAGTTGCACATGTGAATCAAGTGCTGCAGGTTTGCCAAAGGTACTCGTAAAACACACGACTGACCTTTTTGGGCATTTTAACATGGTCCTGATGGACTCTCAACCTGGGGAATGAAATAATTCATGATGATGTCAGTCTATTTTTGGGAGAGAGAGTAAATATATTCATCATTCATATTTTGACAGTATCCCAGGGAGACTTAAAGGAATATCCTTACATACACAAAGTTACTGAAAACAGACCTGTGGCTTTGATCTTGCATTTTTGTGAAAAGAAAGAATCTCTTTCTAAGATGCTGCCATAAAGTCACAAATAATTAAACAACATGATATGCAAGGGCTAAAATACAAGGGTACGGTTGGGGAATTTGGTGTGACTAGGGTCTTTTCATGCCAACTTTCATGTGGAAATGTATAATTAGGGAAAACTGAGTTTCATAAATTATCCATTGGAAGGTTCTTTTTCTCTTTTAAAGGATATAAAGCCATATTTTATTTCGTGACTAAATAACAGACTGAATTTTTCACAGGGTCTCACTATCATTGTTTAGATTTAACACATTTTTAATCAGACAAGGTCGGTTCGGTTTTCAGGATAGATATCTGAAGAAAACACTGACAGATAATCCACAGAGGGAATGGGAGCGACTATTTTCATAACCGTCACATTTTAATAATGCGGTCCCTCTTGTCTACAGCGTTCTCTGCATCTCTGAAGGTGTTTATTCTCATTAGTGGTTCGTCTGATCAGAAGACACAAAATAAATTAAAGTGAATGGAGTCAGGCAAACCCCATAGCCATAAACATCAAATATGAACTGTGCTCAGACAAATGTGACACGTTAGTCAAGATGAGAATGAAAGTGAATGAAAAAACAAATTCAATATCAATCTTTTGAGTGCTCCCCAGTGCATTTTCATTTTTTCAAACAGAAGCTTAGTCTTTCACAGAAGCTCATGTTGACTCCAGCACCTCAGACGTGGGTTAAGGGGCCATAAAAGCCAGCGTATTAATGACAAAATACAGTTCCTGCTTCTAAAAATAAAAGGGCATGCTTTGATACACACAGTAAGTAGGCTAGGTGTCGACTTTAGATTCTTGATGTTCTGTCTGTAAATGTATTCAGTGGGGCTGCTAAAAAAAGAATAAAAAAAGCATTTCTCAGGAAGCCGTGACATTTTGTAGTGAGAGAGTATAGCAGCTGTTCTCAGGTGTCTATATTTAAAAGCTAGAATATCTGGATGATTTGATAACTGTTATAAACTTTTTGATTTATCTTTTGCAGTAATATTCACAAACTGGCAGATGCAAATGTTCTCAACATCTCAGATCTCAAGTTGACAGTTTAACCTCTGAGTCCAAGCCTCTGTTACTAATTTGAAAAGGAGTTGCTTCTTTGCAAGCTCATTATATCACTGTATTAAAAGCTAATTTTATTATGCAGAGTATTATAAGAGCATAATAAGTGAGCGAGTGTGATTACCTTCATCTGACAACAGCATTCATTCTTCAGCTCAATTTCATATTCACAATAAAACATTAGTCTGAATGTCTGCTGAAGAAAGCGATATCTTTGTCGTACTATACTTTCATCTGTTAAGGGTGATTTTCAATGACAGCGTTGGTCCTTATTTTGTTGGCTGCATCTTAAAAGGTGGTGTTGAAAGTAAAAAAAATAACTATTTTTTACAAGTCTGATTCATTCTCTTTCAAAATAAAAGTCTTTACCGCTGACTCACTCATAAAAACAGTCTCTTGTCCCCATCTAATGGTGAAACAATGTAACTAATAACCATCACAAACAAACACACACACATTATCCCTGCGTCCATGTCCCTGGATGGTCTACTTTTTCAAGTAGATCTTTGAAGGGTGGATAGGTAGGATTTCCATATCATGCCAATTTTAAAGGCAGCAGCAGCAATAACAGACAATTTAACAGAGTAGAAATGGTCTTTAAAACTAAATTACTTTTTATAAATTCATTAATATAAATTATAGAAAATTAAAATAAATTGTTATTATAATTTTTTATTATAAAAAGAAAAGAAAAAACTCGTCCATGTCCCTGGATGGTCTACTTTTTCAGGTAGATTTTTGCAGTGTGGATCCGTGGACATTCTAATAGCTAATATGCCCCACAAACCATTGTGCTTTGGTGAAGGATTCTATTATGTATTATTATAAATCTACTGCTAGTTTTTTTTCATAATATGGAAGTCAATGTGGGCCAGCAACTGAAGGTGAACTATCCCTTTAAGGGCGTAGAATAAGCAAATTAGGACACAGCATTTAACACCTGCTGTAGCTTGATTCTTTGTTACATAGAGTTCCATGCATTGGGGAACACTGACACAAATTACACAAATTATCAGAAAGTGCCCTAATGTTTTTCCTTCCCTAATTATTTGAGATGCCTCTCCTTTTTCCATGCTATTGTTTAAAGGTTAACAGTAATTTAGTAATTAGGTTAATTATTTGCAATAGTCTCTATCCTCTTGGCATGCAGTAATAATTTTAAAATTAGGGCTGTTAATTTAACACATTTATTTAGTGAATTGAATCATAAAAAAACAATAAAACATTTTAAAATAAAAGGTTTTAAAACCAAATCATGCACCTGACATAGAAAAAAAAAAACAGTTTTAAAGTCACTTTTTACAATGTCTATTCATTTTTGGGTGAACTTTCCCAGTGGGTCTGTTCAGAACGACACCAATATTCACATGCCATACAAATATATATTTTTTCTGAATGGCTTTTTGTCTTACTGACAAGTCTGAAAAAAGGAAAAATTAAAAATGAAAAAACTTTATCTCTTCTTTGTGTGATCCAGGTCTCAAGTCTTTGGGCATGACTATCGCCCAATGCTACGAGGAAGTTGGCCTCCTGATGCTGTTCCTTTCCGTGGGCATCTCCATCTTCGCCACAGTGGAATACGCTATTGAACATGACATGCCAGAGACCACCTTCACCAATGTACCCAGCGCTTGGTGGTGGGCCACCACGTCCATGACCACAGTAGGGTATGGAGATATCCGTCCGGACACGGCACTAGGAAAAGTGATGGCCTTCATCTGCATCCTATCTGGCATTCTAATTCTCTCGCTACCTATCGCCATCATCAACGATCGGTTCTCCGCCTGCTACTTCACACTTAAAATGAAGGAGGTGGCGCTGCGGCACGGGGAGGCGCTGAAACGACTGACTCGCAGCTCGGCCTCAGATATGTCAGCGATAGGGGTGAACTTACGGGACGCCTACGGCAGAAGCATACTGGAGATGCTGCGGTTGCAGGGGCGAGAGCGAGCCAGCACACGCAGCAGTGCAGGAGATCTTTGGTGATAACAGTAGGCCTGCACGCGGCCTGAGAGAGAGACAGATCAAGTGAGTGAGAGTGGTCTTTTAAGGATCTCAAAACCTTTAAAGGCATCAAAGGCTCAAAATTTGCTTAATCTTTAGAGTTTATTGCATTCGAAAAACAAAATCATCCTGCAAAAAACAACTGAACGTTCTAGTGTTTCCGATGTAGAAACATTGCAATCCTGTAACAATCAAATGCAGCTTTGCAAAGTGGCTAAAATGGTACAGTGGTAACACTGTATTAGAAATGAGCCCAAACCTGCAGCATTGCAGATAAAGTGCTATTGCTCATTTCAAATGCAAATGGGTAATTTCTTAATGTTGCGATCTAATGGAAGAAGCAACAGATCTTTTCTTCCATACTGGGATGTAAATCCAAGTGAAGCTGATTGGATGGAGGAAATTGTGCATGTAATTGTAAGAAAGAAGAGGGGTTTCAAATTTTCAAGTTTTCAATTTACAATTCTGTCATAATTTACTCACACTCATGTCTTTCCAAACCTGTATAATTTTCTTGCCTCTTTGGAACATGAAAGAAGATATTTTAAAGAATGTTGAAGAGTAAACAGTTTTGGTTCCCACTGACTTTCATTTTATGGGCAAATAATACAATGGAAGTCAGTGGGAACCAAAACTGTTTGGTTACCAGCAGTCTTCAAAATATCTTTAAAACAACATGAGGGTGAATAAATGAGGTAAAAAAGAAATTAAATAAAAATGAAACTTACATGGTTGAATCATTCACAATAAGATCAATAGCATGCATTATTATTAACATTCCATATCATGCCAACAGACCATTTAACAGAGTAGAAAATGGTCTTAAAACTAAATTAGAATTGATATTATAATTTTTTCTTATAAGAAAAATAAAACTTGATAATGAACCTCAGGGGAAAAAATAAGACCCATTTTAGGGTGAAGAGAATGATTTCTACTCCACTAGTGGCACAAAACAGAATTGCAAAAAGAAATGCTTTTTTTTAAACAGGTTTCCCTTACACTGCCCTTGGTTGGACAACAGTTAGCCACACCCCAAATTCTCACCATTGGTTGCATCAGTGTTTCCATCCTGCTTAAAACAACCATAAAAATTCTGAAAACGGCACAGTGTTTACATGTTTCGACTGAATCAGCCAACGACTTACTTTAAATTGTCTCTGCACATTAAGCTGGAGAAAGTATTTTAATGTGACACTATAATCATCAAAATGATTTTTCAAAAATTGCTACATGCCAGTTCTATTCATCCTTGTGCAACTCATTGATTGTTTGTAATATAAGTAGTTCCTACTGTTCCTTTTGAAGATCTGTAATAAAATCTGTGTCTGGATTTTCCTGTTTGGTTGTGTTTTAAGGGCTGCATTTACCTTAGAGAAATGTGCATATTCCCTGCGACTTGTTGATCCTTGTAAAATATCACAAATGGCCGGAAGATTATGATGACCCTGTAAGAGCAACAGGTCTGCTCAAAGATGCATGGCTTATTTGACACATTACTCAGAAACAGTTGCAGCTAGACATTCAGAGCTTAAAAGCATAGAGAGAATCATTCGCTCCACTGACCACAGCTAGACAGTAAAAATGATTTGCACTGCAGGAATATGTTATTACTTGACAAGATATGACATGTAAATGGATCACAACCTTTAATCTAAATTTCATTTTTGTGGCTGTGCAAGCTCTTTTCTCAGTAAATTATTTGAATTAAGATTTTTGGTCCAAGCTGCTAAAAAAATTAATTTTATTTAATATAAAAAAATATTATATATATATATATATATATATATATATATATATATATATATATATATATATATATATATATATATATATATGCCTTTCATGATGGATGGAAATGAACCATATCTAGCAACCGCATAGCAATGCCCAGTAACTACCCATAACATTTTAGTATCATGTTATGATGGGGGAAAATATGTAAAATCCTAGGTTGAAAATAATCTATCAATGAAAAAAAAGGCATCACCAGGCCTGCTATCCAATTAAATCCCCTGAATCCAAGCTGAATGCTAAATCCACAGCCTGGAGATATGTTGGATTTGTGCTATTTCTATCTCTAGTGCCTTTTGAAAACTTTCCAAATGAACAAGAATACCTCCTCTCAGTCGCTCATGAAATATCCGAATATGAAAGTCCTTAAATGGGCCTTTTATTTCCTCTAACAGCAAATTGCTTGTTCTGTTCCAAGGACATTTAAGGGATTTTGGCTCAAACTCCTGAAGATGTTTAAATACCTCAAGGAAGTTTAAACTCTGCTGCAACCATCTAAACGCACCTACAAATTAGATTATGACAACCATTATGGTTAGTGTATTTAAAAGTGAAACAAATTCAAATTAACAAAATAAAGTTTATAAATCTTTTCTTTTATAGGTTTTCCTAGATATTTATTGAATTTACAGCAGATATACATTTTCTGTAAGTGAACTGTGCAGGAAGATAAAACAGCTCTTGATTGAACCTGCAGTTAAAAGATGAACTTTTGTGTCCATATGGGAATGAGAGTTTCATTCTTCATACTTCCAACTACCTTCAGAAAATTCAAACTGACTTGATTTAGTTGGGACTCAAGAGGTAAACAGCGTTCTACATGCCCTGGATGAGCTATATATAGGATGCATTTGAATGTGTTTGATCTACAGATAAGGGCTGTGTCTATTCCCTAGGTGACTGACGCCTCCCCAACCTGTCTTCCTGGCACCAGAAATTCAGATGTGAATCCAAGGGGCCAGCGTGTAATTAGAGTGCACTGTCTGTCCAGCTGCATTTGTGAGTGTGTACACAAGTCCGTGTGCATGCATACATGCATGAGTTGAAATGAACAGGACAAGGCAAAATATGGAAAATAAATGTGGTGAAGAAAGGCCTCCTGTAATAAATCCATGCGTTTTTGTAAGAAAAATATCCATATTTCAAACATAATAAACACTTTTCTCTCACTTCCGTTATCTGTCATACGTGGAAGACAGATTCGCTACAGGAGGCCTTTATTCACCCTCCAAAGCCGTGTGAGGCACGTTTTTATTATGGATGCACGCGCTTTATTTGACCACTTGTGTATTGTTCAACAGCAACACCCATTGACTCCAGTGATAGAGTTTGGAATAGCGAGGACAATTATTAATATAACTGGATTAGTCTGAAAGAAGAAAGTCATATACACATAGGATGCCTCGAGGGTGAGTAAACAGGCTAATTTTCATTTTTGGGTGAACTAACCCTTTAATCTGCTATTTGTCCATATTGATGATATTTGATCATCGACCAGCCAAAAACTGCAAAGGCTGACTTCAAAGTAACAGTACACTTAACAATCTGCATGATTTTAGTATGTTTAGGTTTGTTAGTACTAGAGCAAAATGATGCTTGGCTTAGATTATAACATTGTGTGCAACTAATGGTTATAAAATCATCTGGTAACCAGGACATCCTTCCTCTTTGAAGCCAAGGACACTGGTCAAGCTGTTCTCTTTCCCGACAGCGGTGATGAAAAACGACTGCTAATATGACCCCGTGATTTCGTGAGGCGTCTCACAACTAGGTCAGGGCACCTGGGGAGGGGTAAGGGCCGCTCCTGAGAGACAGACGAGCACGAGCTTAGAACAGAGACTGTAAAAGACAGACTGTGCAAAGATGCTCAAATACTTAATAATTCACTGGTGATATAGGTTTGATTAAATAAATATCATCTACACAAAAGGTCCTCATTCATATCAAAACAGTATAGTGAAGTAGATTCCCTCGAGGGTTGACATGAAAGACTTCTACGTCTCTGTTCTTTCATTTGAAAATCCTCTTTTGAGCAATTATCCGCCACATCATGACATTCAAACAATCTAACAGAATGTAAAATACAGCTCTCCTCTCTCTTCGCATATTGCGCTCACTAAACAAATTGCCCTTTGGTTCACTTACCTTAATGGCGAAAGATCTTGTAGATTTACCATGTTTGTGCAACTGCCCCACTGATTATGCTTGCACTAAATGAATTTCACATCACCCATGTCGAATAAAACACAAACTGGCACATCAAGGCAAAGTGAAGTGGATCATGTTTTTGTATATAAAACACAGTTTTGCTCAGATAGAACCTCATCGCACTTGTGCACCACAGTATTATGCTCTTTGACTTCTTTAACATCAACCTACCTCTTCGATCTGAACAAGCCCAGGGCAATGCACTTGGACGCCCCCACGGTCTTTTGGAGCACAAGCATGGATAGCATTTTGTGAGGCTTCATGACTGTTTATTGAGGATGGTGGTGAGCAACACTTCGGTACTTCATGGACCTAAATTTAACTATTTTAGTCTGTCTGTCTGTCTATCTAATTAAAACAACATAAATTTCTCTTCCTGTCATTCCACATAATTTGTAATTAATTAATGAATTAAAAGTGAGCCCATTCTTAAATATAGCTCATTTAATCAGCTCTGCAATGCATCTCTATGCATCTCTGTAGTTATGTTTTCCAATAACTGATCATACTCTTAGAAAACAGACTTGCGGCAGGACAGCAGCAAAGTCAAAATGGAGGCCAGGTGAAGGCCATAATGTAAATATAAGTGTAGAAGTAAAGTGAAGAATGCCCAAGGCAGACATGCAAACAAATCACAGCTGGGACACATGAGTAGGACAAGGCAATTGGAAACCAAGGATGTGCTTATTTTAGCTGTATGAAACATTTTGAATATGAATTTGCCGAGAACATGCATTTGTGCAATGACCTTAAATATGCAAAAGAAGAATTAATGCTGGAGAACTGCTCCCATTCACTTTTTTATCCAAGGAGCAAGTCTTTTGGCCTTTGAATAATTTTACCGATAGTTCAGTTGTGTAACTTATGTTTTTCAACCGTAAAAAAAAAGATTCCTTTGATTAAATAATGATCGCCTGAGCACAAGTCTTTGATGTCAGACTTCAAACATTTGGTTTTTAAACAGTCAGTCCTAAAGGAAAACTCAAGTTTGGACATTCACTAACTAGTTTAAGCCTTTACAGAAGCACACTTGCTTGTGGACAGTGGTGACAATTAAATAATTGCCCCATTTTTCATATTTTAACAGTCAATGTTCCAGACAGCTACTGCCTGTGTGGGAAGAAGCTTTATGCATCTGTAGTCAACTTGTTGGTTGCTAATGGTTGCCCCTGTTTTATGACCGATAAACTGAGTTTAGTGTATCAACTAATCTTTGCCCAAGGAGTATCCTTGGCCTTATCCTTGGCCCTTCCATTTCCATAAAATAATTTCCACAAGGCCTTTTAAATGGGTAACTGGGACGATTATCTATTATCTAAGGCCCCATCCACACGGAGACGCGTTTCTGTGAATACGCACAAATTTTTTATCGGATAGGCGTTTCGTCCACACGGATCCGGCGTTTTCGCAAGGTGAAACGGTTTTCGCCACGTCTCCCCCCTAGTCAGACAGCTCTACGTCACGTAACAGCAACAAAAACATGAACAAACACTGAACGATTGTCTTTTTATTAACTAACATTAACACTGATTAATAAATGTATTGTTCCATGTTCGTTTGTGTACCACGCGCAAGGTTTACGAGCATAGTCCAAGTCTTCTTCTCTGTTTTTAGTGTATCTCTGTGGGAGAATTACAGTGCCACATACTGGTCTGGCATGTATACTACATCATTATGCGGTTTCGTGTGAACGCGGATATTTCTTGAGACGAGGAAAAAAAGATCGGATTGGGGTAAACTCCTCCGTCTCCGTGTGGACGGGTCCTAAGTCTCCGCTATCTGCACATGCATATGTCCAGCATTGCATTAATATACTGTACTTTAATGCAGAAGGATGCAGTGTTTGAGGGAAGCCCTTCAGCAGGACCTCAAAGTGAGAGTATGTTTCAATTTAGCAACTCTTTGGTCCTTTTGCAGACCTGTGATGGCAGATTAAACCACTATCTACAGCACTTCCTGCAGTGGATCAAACATTAGTGCTATACTTATGTAGCTCAAGAGAAGATCAGCTGATATTTTTCTCTTTTCTGTGTCAGTGGGAGGAATATGTTATCCCATATCTAATGCAGAAGTGTGTCAGAAATCATTTGCTTGTACGCCAATGACTTTTTCTTGATATTCTCTACATGTAAAATGTGAAAGATGGTGGGTTTGTTATGCCACTGATATATTCTGAGAGCAATGATAAGCAGGTATACAAAATATGAAACAATTTGAAATAAAGTTCGAGTAAGTTGACTGGAAGTGTGCTCCATATGCTTTGTTAAGCACATTAACTCCGTTCCAAAACCTAACAGTAATGGTAAAATAAATATAATGGTATAATATACTGCATTTGGTGCTGACTTAGAATTTGGCCAAACGTAGCAACATAATTCTCTTGCCTATGGATTTGGAACAGGTTTCCCATCTGGGGTGCATTGATGATGACTTAAAATACAGGTATAATGGAACAGATATAATACTGTATAAATGCAGAAAAGAAGAAGCATTCATGTTATGTTTGAGAAGTAGAATGCTTTTTTTCCTCTCAGAACAACCAAAAAGCATTAAACATTTCAAAACACTATCTGTTTCCACACTCTGCAAGGTGATAATCTCAAACTGTATTATCTTGTGCACCACAAATATTTAAATTCTAGCGCAAATGCCATGTAATTGCTAATCTGGAATAACACATGATGTGAGGGATTTCAGACGGCTTTTAAATACCTGCCAAAAATGCTGCAGTGAGTCACAATCTCAGCCAATGCTGAAGACGGGATTCTAGGGGGCTGACCGCTCATGGATCATCACGCCAGCTAGAAAAGACGGTGAAGAGTGAATCAAAAAGAGATGAAAAGCAGTGGAAACCCATTGTGTTTTGCACTTTTCTTTAAGACTGCAATTTTTTAGGATGACAAAAGCAGTAATTCACAAAGACTGTGAGAAAACTTCATTCAAAACCAAATGTATCGTTTCTAAAGAGCTTCCTTCACAAAAATGTGCTGTATGGATGATATCAGATGATATACTTCAGTACAGGAGAACAATTCACCCTTAAAAAATGTCATTGTATTTATTATATAACAAAATATCAGATCAAGAGACATTTAGTTCACAGACATACAGCACAAACATACTTCTGGAGCAAAACATTTCACAAAAAAGGAGTTTGTTAGGGTTGACATTACATAAGAAAGTGTTTTATCAAATCACAACTGGGAAAAGTTTCCCTCATCCCATGTGTTGTGATGAATATGTAAATTACACCTGATATCATTTGTAATGATGATTTTTTTTTTTTAAAGGTGTCATCAATTTTAAGGGGAGGCAAAACTTTAACATTCCACTTAAAAAAATGTTTTTACTGTATGTGTATATTTTACTATACAGGTATACTGTAAATGTGTAACCATATTATGTTAGTAATATATAAATGTAATTTCAAGACACTTCCTGACAAAACTTTTTGTGAACACTGTATATTAAATAATTATCGCATTTATATTAAAATATAATGATTGGTACATTTCCAAAATACTATGTTCAAAATACATTAATAACACTGTGGTACTTTTTTGTAAGTGTTGTTTAAAATATGCATAGAAGGGACACATCCATGTACTTTTAAATGAATTCAAGATGTGCCATTTGCTTTTATTCCGCTCACAGTGCTGTCATTAGAAGACCCTGGTAAAAAGGACACTGTGAAATAAATAAATAAATACAATTTCTAAAGTGTTATCTAAAGCTGAAGTGCTGCATGTGTGTTTGGATTGGGGCCCAGAGATGATAACCATTTCAATCAAATATTAATGCACCCTTTAGCTGCATTCATTCACAGCTGCTTTTGCGGTCACAGGCCACTCTCATGGTTGTTCTTTTCCCAGGTGGACCCTGATGATGAGGTTAATTATCTCAGCTTTTAGCTACACATTAGTCTTCGGTGTTGTTTGTTCATGTTCCAACTGCTCACAGGTGTGCCCTGAAGTGGCTCTGTGAACCAGCGGGTATCTGATCAGAGAGAATGATGCCACACAATGGGCACTAATTAGACAAAAACAGACTGTGCGCGTCTGGGTCTGTGTGTGGTTTTCTTTGAAATCAGCATCTTCCACTTAGTATTCAAAATATCTATTTTTTTGTCTGGTAGGTGCAGATGTAATTTAGACTGATTTTGTGTCTTAGTGGTCATTTGTACAGAAAAAAATGTATTGAGTTTAAAATTGCGAGTTTAAAATTGCGAGACAAATAACCTTATTTTAACTTGACATTGTGTCTTTAAAATGTGACATGCATGGGCATTTCAATATGGAGTGAAAACTGTCTCTGTTCCTCCCATAAATGTGTACAAAAGACATTATGCAAAAGCGGGACGCCGCACGCATGTTTATATAGAAAAACAAAAAGCAGCAGTGGAATGCAAAAATGGGTTCTGTGTGAACTGGACCTTATTTCTGTGTTGGTTAATGGAAACTTTATTGATATCAATAAACAATATAATTAGAACAAGGGTGCTTTAAAACAAGTGTGACATTGCTTTTACACAAGAGTTCAGTAGACAAAAGTCAATTGTGATTAACTTACATTTTAAGTAGAATATTATAATTTACACTAGTTTTGTTCCACGAAAAAGCCATCTCAGAATTCACTGTTTCACATTTCCGAGCAACAAACATTGTGGTGTTTTGTTGCTGAATGTGTTTTTCAATGAATTGGTTAAATAAATGATTTTATGACTCACATATAAAGAAAAGTCACTCATTTGCTGGCACCAACTGGCTGAACTGAAAAAAACTGATAGTCCGTCTCTATACAAAACAAAAAATATAAACATTGAAGGAGGAATCCAAGTCATTTTATAAATTGGCAGTAGACTTGTCTTGTACTAGCCTAGCAACCACAAAGAACAACCTGGCAACTATATAGAGAAACCCCTATAGCAACTGCATAGCAATCAGTTAAAAAACATTGCATGTTCCATTTGGCCAACTTAAGTCAGATGTCCAGCTGCATAACACATCATGAGAAATGAAGAGACACACCACATGATCTCAAAAGTGAAATATCCCTTGGTGTGGCTCATCCTTGCCTTCAAAGCAAGAAAATCAGTAACACTCTCTTGGTTTGGATCTTGAAACCCCTAATACATCATCGTCACTTTGTGATGTAGGTCAGAATGTAGGACAGACATGAGGGGAAAAAAATGCTCTTATGTAAGGCTTACGTATAATTTTTTGAGCCTTGGGTGTTGGTGACATGTGAAGGAACAGCAGAAGCCTTTGGTGGCTGGGGATGTGAGGTGAGAACTGTGCCGTTCCCGTGTGACTTTGAGGATGCACTCAGACAAAGACAGCTGGTGCCTTGTGAAAAGTTAAAAAGCAGCTTCTGAAGAGTCTAGGGTCTCTAGACTGAAGCAGAGTAAAAATGCATAGGAAAAAAGTTCACGCGTACACTGTGATGTAGGTTAGACTACTAGTACTGTGCACGCACATTTAGTTAATGCTTTCATGTTCTGATTTAGTCTGTTAAAATACATTCAGGATTCCCCCTAAATTCAAGATATTGGGGCAAAAATGTCCCCTAATTACTTTTATACAGTGGTGGAAATGACCAAAATTAATTTGGGGAACTCTGCCTGGAGGGGTTTGGGTCAATTTAGATGACTTTTCCGTATTTAATAATAAAAACCTTTATAATTTAGAATAACATTACACATTTCATCTTTCCATTTGTTAATTTCAATGTTTTCCTGTCTATCTTGAGATTACAGATCACATTACAGGTCAACGAACAACATCCATTATTTATTTGGGGCACAAACTCATTCATTCAACAGAATCTCTGCTTGGAGATAATCACCTATGTAATTCATACATTGTGTAGGAATCTGCACATGTGATAATGTAAGCATCATGAATGAAACTTTGTGTTTAATAATAAAAAAAGGGGAATAAGCACTTGTGCTCCTAAAAAAAAAAAATAGGACATTGAAAAAGAAACTTCCCATTATGAGTTGATTTGACTCACCGGGGCGCCTTTGTAATGGCATTTTTTCTAACCTTATTAAATGTCATTTTTATGTCAAATTCATAAATTTATATTATCAACCTTTTAAAAAACTTAAATGAAACAAATAAACGGAATAAGAATACGACACAATTATAGATGCATTTCCGCCTACGCTGAACATAAACCATTTTGGGAAATGCAGCACAGGAAGCATAACTACTAGGTTACCAATCAAATTAAATCAGTATCAACTTTGCACTGCAGAGGTGGTACAGAAGAACACAAATGTGACATTTATGTATATTTACAGACTGTTTAACGAGGGTGAGTTTAATGTTTAAATATAAAGATTTTAATACAGAAGTAGGCTACTAAATTATTTCAATAAATTAAATTGTTTTTTCAAAAATGAAACTAAAAGCGCCAGTAGGTGGCGGTAAATCACTGCCTTTGTCACTACTAATCCGACTAACAAAATCAGAATTAAAAAAATCACACGTAAACACGTAATTTGGATTGAATTGGCCAGATCCACTTTTATTGATTTTATGACAGGATTATCAGCACAAAATATCCAGTGTTTTTTATGCTGAAACAGCTTTATTCATTAAATTTCTGTTATCGAGTCTGTTAATGTAATAGCCTAATGTCGGCAATAATCACGGTTCATCCCAGATAATTTATTTTACATGAAGCAGTCTGTGAATTGGTTGAATGAGTCAATGACTCACCACCTCACACCCCAACTCTGCACTGCAAACACAAATTTTGTTGATACTGATTTTTGATTGGTAACAGCCCTAGTGTCTTATTAGAATTTAAGTTTAAGAAATTGACACATAAGATGATGCATATATTTAAATAGGTTAGAAAAATGGCCTTATAATAGGTAAAAATCAATTTAAACCTATTGTTAAAGTTCATTTCTGTTACTCCTGCAAAATAACGTCCTGACAGAATATGAAGAATGTCAAAAGATTTGGGAGTCAATAAATAAAATTGCCAAAATATCAGGACAATAACATGCTCAACAAATCTTAAGATATCATCAACATTAATTAAAATAGCAAATAATATATTCATCTACAATTCAAGTTAGTGGGCTAGTTTAGCATATACCGTAGTTCTTTATTTTACTTTTTGATGAAGGTTCTTCATTGGCATATATGATTCCATGATAAACATTTAACATCCAATGAACTATACAAGGAACTAAATAAATAAATATCTACTCATTTATTTTTATTTATAAATATATGTATGTATTCAGATTATTAAAATGTTCTTCGCACTAATAAGAAAAAGTTATTATTTTAATTACAGTTCACTGAAAGGTTCTTTGTGGAACCAAAAAGAGCCCTCCATATTTTTAGTGTATATTCTTTCTAAGCTGACTCATTGTTATTTTGAGTAATGTTTTCATTTGCTTGCTTGAACTGACCCCTGAGCTATCAACATGTTTATATTCACCATAAAAATTTACACTGAAGTCCCACAGGCCATTTTTAACAAGTTTTCTTTAGTACCCTTTTAAACTGCAAGATGGCGCCAGTGACCTTGTGTTGAAAAGTATAACTAGCAAACGGAAATACACTTGCTTAATGCATACTTCCCAACACTATAATATGCAGAAGTACTATGACAAATAAATTAAACGTCCTAAAATATAAGCATATGGTGGGGGGTGATGGGGTATGCTTTTGAAAACTTTTTCTCTCTCCATAGGTGATAGGTAAGGGTAAGGCTGTAGTACCCTAAGTAGCCTAACATTATAAACACATTATAAACCCGTCTTTTTATAGGCAAGTACCATATGGGTTAATGGGTGTCATGAAATGTTTTTAATACGACGGGAATTGTATGAGCCCGATCTTTTAAAAACAAGCTAGGACAATTAACTGTAGGCTAATGATTTCATTTCCACGGTTATTCAAGCATCGAATAAATTATATAGTCAAAGCGACCAAAGAACACAATATCAAAAGAGCTGTTTGAAACTCGAATCAGCCACAAAATGATTCACTGTTTCGAAGCGTTTCAATCGAATCGCGAATCATTTGATTCAGAGCGTGACTGTTGACTGGTGTTGATGTTTATCCCCATGGGGGATAAAAATAATTCAGCAGAGGCGGGGATGTATTAACCAGAAAGGGGGGGGGGGGGGGGGGGTCGCTCTCTCTATAAATACATATATCCTATGTGTGTACATATATATTAAGTTGGTGGAATTACATCATAGTTCAAATTAATAACAATAAAATAAAATTAAAATTAAATTAAGATATTAAATGTATGCATTTAGCAGAGGCTTATATCCAAAGCGACTTACAGTTCATTCAGGATGTAGTAGACTGTGCATAGAAATCTACAGTACATATATTAAAAATATGTTCCGCTCAGTGTCGTGATCCACCAATCAGAATCAAGTAAGCCATGTCAGCCACATTAGCATAATCAATTCTTGCAATATTGAGGAATACTACAGTAAGTTATTCGTGAAATAAGTATTTATCCCTCTCATATTTCCCCCGGATCCTACAGCGCAGTTGTGACTTGCATTGTGCTGCCATCTATTGGGCGATTGGGCATATGCCTACACGGAAGTGGGACTTTTTTTTTTTTTGCATGTATACACATTACTAGTCATTAATTAACTTTAAATCACAAAGTGTGTTCAAAGAGCATGGCTACATTTATCACTTCAGGTATCATAGCTGTGGTGAGTCAGCTTGTATTTTTACTTATCATTATAATGTGGCCATATTTTTGGACAATCTACGTTGATGTTTTCTTTATGAGTGCAGTAAAGTACCATGTGTGACATAAGAATAAGTCACTAATATCATAAACTTGTTTTAACATAGAATTTTGGATGTTTGATCTTTGAAGAACTGCCTCATAATAATGCTGGTGATCCACGTAATTGGTACAAACAACAAAAATGTGCATGCAAACCAAAATTGGTTATAGAAACATACGTATGAATCCATCGTATGCAAAAACACCATGTTTATTAGACACCAAACTCTCTGAACAATCAGAGTTATTAAAAACACTTCGTTTCGAAGCATACACAGAGTTTACAGAGTGAAAATGAAAACACAAAACATCATTAGAAAAAAACTTTAAAAATCCATATTGGAATCAAAAAGCACCACAGTGTCATTGTGTTGTGATCACATCCCACATGTCTAACACTTTTACCCACACACAGAGTTTGATCTCAGTTTCTCTTTAAGGAGTGTTGTCCTTGCTTGGAAACCAAAGGGACAGAAGACAAGGGCCCTCATGAGGTGCACACAGGACCTGCTTGAAACCAAATTAGTATTATCTTTGTATCCAAACATAGGTTTAAAAGGAGTAAACAAAAAGTGTGACCCGTTGCCTTATCTAGGCGAGGACCGCAAGCCAGCAGCCCAAGCACATCTACATTGTAAACAAAACAGTTGAGCAGTTCTTGAGAGTGCTAAACTCCAGCAAACCAAAACACGATGCACCATTCTAGGACAAACCAGCCAGAGGCCAGTTAATACTATAATAAAATGCATTGCTATAAACCACTAGCTTTTTGCATTACACTTGCATTTCAATCCGAACACTGATATTTAAAAATGAGAGAACAAGGTAGGGTCACATTGCTAAAGAGTCCAAAATACAAAACGTTTCCATCTCAGCAATATACAATAAAACAAAAACAAAAAACATAAGGGTGCGATATCAAAGTTTGTAAAAAACCAACGTATAATAATGAGCTCTGAAAACGTGAGGACGTCCATGCATCTGTGGGCTCGTGAGGTCAGTCTACAGATTTGGAGATGTCGTGCTCCGTTGGTTCCGAGGGAAACTGTAGTCGTCTGACCGCTTCCTTGATCAGGTTTCCCGACAATATGAGTTCCTGGAGGAGTTGGTGCGGATCGTCCTCGTCGATTTTCTTTCGGTTCCACGAGGATCTGAAATGGTCCCATTCCTGATCGCTGGATCCGGGTGGGTTGTACGGACTGGCCCGCCTGGAACGTAAACTCCGGCTGCGGATACGGATGCACCGCTGTCCGCCCGCCGCGCTGCTGCTGCTGTTGTTGTTGTTGCTACCGTGAAGACGTGACATCGCCTTCTGGCTCGAGCTATTGTTGTGGAGCTGCAGCACCTCGCCGATTTTCGACACGAGAGCGTCTACTTCCTTTGAATCCACCGTTACCGACTGTTCCAAAAAGATATAGTTCTCCTTTCGACAAGGCATCTTCAATATAGCTTTAGATAACAAATATCCAGCCCTGATGGTTGTTTTTATTCAAACGGATGGGACTGTCTAGTCGGCGTCCGCCACGCTGCTCAACAGAAACAGCTCAAGGGTTGATTTGTAAACAATGGATGACGCGGAATCCGGCACGTACCATTTAAGAGCGAGAGGGGCGCATGCTCAGTCGTTTTAAAATCTAAACGCATGTGTTATATTGTTATCAGAAAGTTGCAGAGTGATGTTATACGGATCAACTGCTACATATATTACTTTGTCTGCTCCCTTTATCATTCTTAGCGGTTATAATTATCTTGGCACCGCCATACGTGTCTGCAGATCTCTGTATTATCAATTGTAGCATTACATAACAGTTCTCGATTGTAAAAAAACGTTGTAGACAGCCACATGTGTGCACTCAATGCACCCAAATGCTGGTGCAACTGAATGTGACATTACTTCATGTAACTTTACTAAGAATCTGAATTACACTCGCTATCAAATCAGTATCTTTCTTGATAACTTCATAGCCATATTTGGAAAGAAGGACCTGTTTGTTTTGTGAGGCACGTGTTAGGCAGTTATTGTGGGAAGTAATCAAGGGAATATTAGAATACAATTGTATCATACACACTGATATAAAATAAACATGACAAATAGATTGAACTAGGAGATGTAGGCAGTGACGCCGTAAAAGGAGTAAAGGTTGTGATTGTTAACATGGTCCTGTTTTCCTAGGTATGCAGATCTATGACATCTCGCTGTGTGTGTGTGTGTTTATATATATATATATATATATATATATATATATATATATATATTGTAGCTAGCTATGTGCATGTGTGTAGCTATTAGGTAATGACTGAGGTGTCCTATGGGTGTGTTTGCATAATATTTGCAGTCTTGCCAATATTAAATGTGTGATCTGTCTCTATGGAACTGTGTCAAAAATCCCTCTGAATAACTGGATTTATTCAGACTTGCAGCAGTGACTCATTACAGTTGTTTGCCGAGCTGTAGCAGTTTGTTTGTTTAATCATCCTCACAAATTAAAAGAATACTTCGACTCAAAATGAAAATTCTTCATCATTTACCATTTGGTCCATGAGTCATGTGCTTTTTTGTGAGAAACAGGCCAAAATGTATTTATTTTATTATTATTTATTATGTTACTCTTGACATCAGCTCGCTTTGAGTAAATAATTCTTTTGAGTTAGATGTTTTCAGTGAATTAATTTCACAAAACTGGTTGATTCAAAATACAGTGCAAGAGTCGTATGGACTACTTTAAAATGTTTTTGTGTCTTTGAAAACATCAGTAGGCCTACCTGTTTATTGTAAATGAACAAATCACTTATGAGTGAAAAATCATTCTGAAGTGAACTCTTCCTGTAACATTATGCCACAATGTAATTAGTATTTCTTAAAATGTACTCTGGTACTTTCAGTTCTGTTTCACAGTCGTCAGTCTGACCACGTCCTCTTTTAGAGGAAGAGGCCTCTGAGTTCTTAGAAACAGATTGTGAATTATTTTAACACAACTACTATGTTTGGTTGCATATATGGCACCAAACCATTTAATTAAATGGATAGTTCACCCAAAAATTAAAATTCTGTCATTAAATGTATACTTCACCCCAAAATGAAAATGTTGTCATTAATCAATTACCCCCATGCCATTTCAAACCCATAAAGCTTGATTCATCTTCGGAACACAATTTAAGATATTTTGGATGAAAACCAGGAGGCTTGTGACTGTCCCGTAGACTGCCAAGTGAAAAACACTGTCAAGGTACAGAAAAAGTTTGAAAAGCATCATCAGAATAGTTCATCTGCCATCAGTGGTTCAACCGTAACGTTATGAAGCAACAAGAATACTTTTTGTAAGCAAATAAAACAAAAATAAAGACTTTATGTAACCACATTTTGGAGAATATCAGCTGAACGCAGGCAGTTTACGCTCTTCTGTGTCAGCCGAGCCACAATGATGCACTGTTTTCTACATATATTCATGCTATGATCTGAAAGAAAACAGTGCATCATTGTGGCGCGGCTGACACAGAAGAGCGTAAGCTGCCTGCGTTCAGCTGATATTCTCCAAAATGGCACAACGGTGATGTGTAGAGACACAGAGGAGACAAATTGTTGAATAAAGTCATTATTTTTGTTTTATTCGCATACAAAAAGTATTCTAGTCACTTCATAACCTTACAGTTGAACCACTTATGGCAGATGGACTAATCTTAAACTCTTTATTCTACATCTAAAAATGAGATGATGTTTCTTATATCCTCTTCATGGTAAATTAAAATATAGGCATGTCTTCCTGCAAGCTGTGATTCACCATTTGATTTTGTATGTGCACAGATTGCACTATCCAACAACCATAGCAGCTTTCCTTGTTTACTTCACAGCAGGAGAACAGTCTGAAGAACAGACTGAGCCTTTGTCGATGTATCAACACAGGCTACTGGTGTGCCGTTGTTCTCTGTCTCAATCATCAGCATGCCCACAGGGAACTTGTTTCTCAGAAATCACCTCACTGCAGAAACCAATGTGCCATGTGGTCTTTGAGATAAAAGAGGTTGAGGTCATTCTTTTTTATTCAGACATTTTAGTATATCGTGATATGAGTAAATATTTAATACGTTGTCTGAGCATACGCCTAACATTCATTCACAGAATGATTGGTACTATTAGTAGGTAGGGTTAAACTTTAATCTTAAATATTGATATATTGATCTTTAAATATTAATGTGCCACAGACATGAATGTCATATCAAATCATGTTTATTCTTGAAAAATGTGTTTTCGCATTTATAAGAATCTGACTGAAATATATTGCTAATTTGTTAATCTAGTGATCTAGTTATGTGTTATGTGGCTATTATATATATATATATATATATATATATATATATATATATATATATATATATGAGCAAGCAACTACAAAAGATCTCTTCTCTGATTCAATAGATTATGTATAATTTTTTACTGTGATCAATATATGTTTACTGTGAAAATACAGCTTGGATTTAACATTTTAATAGTGGGTATAAAAATGTTTCACCTAATAAAAAGTCAATATTTTTCAGATGATTTGTTTTGGCTTCAGCAGTATAAAAGCAAATTATTAATTTAGCATATAATCACTATTTTTGTATATAGTGAAAAAAGTATAGCTGCTTTTTATTTTAAGGAGGAGTCCCTCAAGGGGATCGTAATATTTGGAGGAACTTGGTATCAAAACCCCTGAACTCTACATGTAAGTCTAAATAAAAGGTTTGATATGAATGGAGATTATAATGGTCTGTAATCTCATACACCTGCAAAGCTATCATGAAAGTTGTAAAACTTCTTCTGTCTCTTTTGGACTATCTTAGCTAGCTTAATTTCTCAGAAGGAAAGAACAGGAAGAACACTCAGTCCTTGAAGTTTATATGGGTGGGGAGCATGGGTTATTTGTCGAAGGCGAGGCTAATAAACAGAAAAACTTAATACAGATCAATGATGAGGAAGGAAGAACTGTGTCTGTTTCAAGTATTTAAGGGATCTGGTTTTAGACTGTGTTGTGGGTTGTGGGATTTCTAAGTGTTTTTTGTTTTTTTTAGCTTTGTTTAAAATGGAAGCATACAATAAATCAGGGAAAAGTAACCAATGAGATAATCCTTTATAGCTACAAGAGAGAAGCTTTATTCCTTATTTGTTTCATCTTCCTGTTTAAAGACCAGCTTTAGTCTTACAAACATTTTAATACAGAAATAAATGGGTGCATGTTTATAGCTTATTTTTAAATGGGCAACATGTTTATTATTATCTGACTAGCTTACATGAAAAACATTGAAGTGCAGGGCTTAAAATTATTTTACAGGTTTTTTTTTTTTTTTTTTTTAACAGCAGAGCCATAGAAGAGCTACTGCAGAATCTTTTTAAAATAACAAATTTGTTATTGCATTTAAGGACAAAAGTTCTTAATAGAACCATAGATGTGAATAAAGAACTTTGTTCTGTGTGCCATATCTACACTTAAAAATAAAGGTTCCGAAACTGGTGTTTTTTTTATTTTATTTTATTTTTTATTTTTGGTTCCCAAAAGAACCTTTCAGTACAGGAACCGTCTTCTAGTGTGAAGAATATTTTAATAATCTGAAGAACCCTTTTTCGCTGTAAAAGTTCTGGAAAGTTTCTGTGGATGCTAAAGTTTCTTCATGGAGCCACAGATGCCAATAATGTTCCTCTGTCAAGTTGCAATTGCCTGATTCATTATACTGGTGTGAAATGTGGGGGTGGATAAATGGTGTCTGAATAAACGCAAACAATACTAACTTTCGACAAAGCACTCAATTAGATTTGTACCAGAAAACTCCTCCTGAAAGGAATGTTAGTGTAGCTGCCTGTTGTTGACCTCCTCAGACGAGTGTACTCATGTACTCAGCACAGTTACAGCTGCTGACTGGACTCAGTTGGGGGTTGGGCTCTTCTGCTCAAGGGACAATAGTAAATCTCATACGGTCTAACTTTAGAGAGGCTCATCCTGATCAGAGTTTGAGATTACAGCGGGGACAGTACCAGAAGGCTGAGAGCTGCATGCTCTACACTTTTCCTGATCATATCAGTTTATTACTTGAAATACATAGTGAGACAACAATCAGTTTACACCATCGTTCGAAGGTAGACTTTTTATTTTTTAGAAATGAATACTTTTATTAGTCAGTGTCTTATGAAATCATTATTAAAGGCTAAGTCAAGACATTTACAATGTTACAAAAGATTTTTATTTCAAATAAACGCTTTTCTTTTGAAAGTATTGCTGTTCCACAAACATACTATGCAGCACAACAGCAGTGTTGGAGAGTAACGGTGACAGTGTAACAGAGTAACCTTCCCAACACTGTCCATAAGATATTTTTGCAATTAAGCATTTGGGCTATATAAGGTGCTTACATGACCCAAAACTGTCAAAAACGGTAATGTTAATGCATGTATATAACGCTATAAGCTAAAACGAAATATCAGAATTTTGTATATTTTGTATACTTTTGTATACTTTTTTATAAACACAGTAAGTAAAAACACGTTGCTCGAAGATGCCTCTTAACAAACAAGTGTTTATGTCGTTCCTGACATTATCATAGTCTAGAAATAAACATGACTGCCTGGTAGATAGTATGAGTGTGTGATATATGATCCAGCATATTGCTCAAAATAAGTGCTCAAAAAAGCATGAGTGGCTGTTCAGCCTGCATAAAATACTAAACATTAAAGAGGCGCTAAAACATCTCGCTCATGACGGAAGACGGGAGAATTTTTCCTTGGCACATGTTAGTTTTGGTGAAGGTTGCGTTTTTTTCTCAGTCAGTTTTGGTTTCCTAGAATCAGCGGCCCTCCCCTGTTGATAGAGGCCGTGTTTGTGTACAGCGGGAGCACGTGTTTGAGCGCTGCACTGACTGCCCTCGGCTCTTGGGCTTCAGCCAACAAACGAGCTCTAATGACTGTGTTTACAACGGCGCACTCCCCTCCCTCTGCTTTTTGACTTTCTCTGGATTTCCATTTGGTGGCTGAAAACGCAGGGAAGTGCTGTGGTCAGCACCGGTTCACTGGAGCCTCACGCACGTATGTCTCAAGCATAAACCCCTCTCACACAGCAGAGCTCATGCCAGAACAATCACAACGTGAAGCAAGTCCCAAATGACCTGGACTGTGGAGTAGCACAATTACCAATAGAGTGGTCAGTGTGGAAATATGAGGACTGTTCTAAGAAACGCTTGTACAACAGACAAACAGCTGTTAGATTAGAGTCTGCTTTATGAAATGTTTTATGATGTTTTTCTTCTTCCAAAGAACACACAAGGAGATTGCCAAGCTTTTGTTTTCCATACAGTTGAAGTGGGATTTAGGATTTGAGCCTTAAAGTCAGTTGCCACTTCAAGCCATGAAATTTTAAGTACAGCGAAGGGAAAGATTTTCAGTGAATAATGACTAATAATGATTTTTGGAAGGTTTTGCATATAGGTGACAACATTGTCAAAATGATCCTTGTTTCAAATGGCTCTGCAAAAATGACTAAAATGCTGTTTGCCAGGCCAGTGGCTGGCGATGTCACTTTGTAAAGAAACACTATGCACATCAACATTATCACTTATTTGTGTTTTTGTAGTTTACACTGAGACAATAACGATACTGCTTTCAAAAACGTGCCCTTTTCAACTTGTTTTCAAAAGTTTGAGTTTTCAGGCCCCCAAAACACCAATGTCATGTAAACCAATGGCCGAAATGCATCAAAAACTGCAGTTTTGAGCTGGAAACAGCATTGTGTAAACACCCCCTTCGTTTTATGTTTGTGTGACAAGATTATTATCTCAGCAAACACAGAACATGCCCCTAACGTTCCTGCATGGTTCCCATTTGTTTTTTTACCAAATAAGAATGTTCTAGGAATGTTGCCTTTTATTATAAAGAGAACGTTCCCATAAAGTCCTGGAAACCAATTTTGTTTTTACCTGGGATATGGCTTTATGCCTCAGAAGCTTTCATACAAAACACATTCCTGCATTAAATAAATAAAAAAAATGTTGGGACACATTATTTAAAAGTTCTTTTAGAACTTCTTTTAACTTGACACTGCATTTTTAGAACATGGTGTCGTGCGTGAAACGCAGCTATGAGGCGCCATCAACAGTCAATCACATCTGTGTTGTTTGAACAGCCCCTTAAGAGCCATTTGACAGAATATAGCCTATTTCACATTTAAAATCTGAAGACTGAAGACGTCTAAAGTTGAACATCTTTTGATCCCAACATTTTTTTATGCATCAGTTTAATTATGGCTCTGATCCATCATGAGTAATTATCTGAAATGTAATTTCATTAAACAGAGAGTGAGTGACATGACAGTTTTTAATTCATCCATAGAGTACAGTATATCCCTCATGATGTCAAAAAAGTGGCCCTAGAAGGGCAGCACATGCATTGGATGATGTTGTTCCCTTTTACTCTCTCACTGACCTCAGTACAGAGTAAGCAAAACATAGATAGTAATGAATGAGGTGAGCAGCAGAGGGGTCTTCTTCCTAACTTAAGACGTGCACATATCTCACGTACAACACACCTGTTCCTCTCATGACATGTGTAAGCATGTGTGTGTGTGTGTTTATTTAAGAAGTTGTGGGTTGTAATGCAGAAGAGCAACCATTAAACACTTTCGCTTTGTTGTCTGGTATGTTGAAACTGATTGTTTTCAGACTAGTCTCAGCATAGCTTGTATACTTATATTAAAGTAAAGTTATATGATTTCAAAGAAACTGCATTGGTCAGTCTTACACTATAGCCAATGCTATGTTAATGAATGCCAATGCTGTTCCACATTGTTAACGCAAAGTCCTAGTTAACTTTATGTTTATGCTCTGTAAAATGATACAGGTCATGTAGTAACAGGTTACTTGGAAACACTGGGTAAAGGAAATGTATGGGGCAGCCACTCCTTGTAAAGAATGTTACGTGTTTGGATGTGTTTTGGTTTTGTCTCTTTGGACCATTTAGTAGCGCGCAATAACCGCTCTCTCTAGCGCCATCCCGTGGTGATCATAAATCACGATGAAATAATGTGCAAATCAGTTTATACAATTAAAATGTGTGTGTGTAGGTTAATAAATTCTGTATGATAAAAATAAACTGTATGTACATATAAATAGATAAAAAAATATAAAATCTAAATATTGATAAGTAACTATTTATTAATTATTTAATTATATATATATGCAAATAAATATATACATTTTGTTCATTTTTATGCTAAATGATGTGTACATGAATATAAATATACACATATTTACATAATTATACATACATGAAAATAAATAAAATTGTATTTAAAAACAGTGTAACTATTTTTAATATTTTACTTAATAATTATATATTGAATTATTTGTAAATATATACATTGTTTACACACACACAAATAGCTAGAACATAAAACAAATATACAAATCAAATTATCTTAGAATTCAATAATTATTTAATAATAAAATATATTATTTATTAATCACTTATTTATATATATTATATATTTTATACATTTTATTCTTTTTTATTATATGTATTTTATTACACACACACACACACATACAATGGAAAGCTAAAAAATATTGTAATAGCTAACTTATTTATAATTAACAGATGATAATGAAATCACTTACAGTATAAAACTTTTAGAAAAATGCATAACTCATTGTCTCAGAAGCGCTGTTCAATACACTTCACTTTTAAAGAGATGGAGCACTTTAATCGACTCTCATTTTCCATGCCTGTGATCAGATTATGTGTTTATATGACTGGTAAAAATGAACACCCTCATAGTGCTGTAATCTTTATAATCAATTATTTGGGTTTTAAGATTAATATTATTCACCATATGCATATATGTATACAACAGTAAATGCTGAATAAAATATTCAACAAAAAAAGCATGTGGCCACTAGATGGCAATTTATATATATATACCGTATTTTCCAGACTATAAGTTGCACTTTTTTCATAGTTTGGGTGGTCTTGTGACTTATAATCAGGTGCGACTTATTTATCAAAATTAATTTAAAGGAAAACTCCACCGTTTTTTGAAATAGGGCTTATTCACATTATTTCCTACATTTAGATAGGTGGGCAAATGCATTTTTGTGTCAGTGCATGCATTGTTTTAGTTTGACTGGGTCGGCGTTAGCTTAGCTTAGCACAATGAATGGAATCCTTTGTTGCCAGCTAGCATGGCCTGAGTAAAAGTGATCAAAAAAATAAAAGAAACCCACCTAATTACTTCTTGTGGCCTGCGTATTCACAACGAGTACAAATAGCGATCCAGATTAACACTAGGCGATTTCCTAGGCAGATATTGACTTGGGACTATATTATGGGGAAGCACAGGCGAAGCACTGCTGCTTAGGCGAAGCACTGCTACTTCGGCGCAGAGAATCACGCAACACATGAAATCCCACGACTTCCGTCAACACACCGGCGTGAATGGTAGCTGCCTGGCTGTTTTCCTTACAGTACACGAATGGCGATGAACATGGCTGATTTTGAGAGAGACGAAGAGGGTGACTTCTCAGACAGTCAAGAACCAGAACCATACCTATTTGAACCAGAGTTTACAGAAGCCGAGCTGCGTGCTTTGGAAATAGAACGACAGGAGGAGGAGGTTGCGTTCGCTCAACAGCCTGAGGACGTGAGGATGAGAGCCAACATGAACTGGTGGTGTGAATGTGGGGGAATATGCCAATCTATGCCGACGGAAATAGAGTGTCTGTGTTGAAGAGAGTGGGACATGTTTTTGCCATTGATGACCAGGCTCAACACGTCAGATCAAGATGAGCGTGCCCGAAGTTGTGTGTGTCACATATACAGAGGATTTCACGGCGCTGATCCATTCTGCAGTACTCGATTTTTTTTTCCGGTGTGACAAAGTGAACTGGAAAAAACGCCCCACGCCGAATGGACCAAATGGACAGCTGTCCACAGAGTAAGTGATTATTTTAATCATGACGCATGTATAGATCGACCCATATTATACCTGTATTCACATAGAGTTTTCATGTGTTGCGTGATTCTCTGCACCGAAGTAGCAGTGCTTCGCCTGTGCTTCCCCATAATATAGTCCCAAGTCAATATCTGCCTAGGAAATCGCCTAGTGTTAATCTGGATCGCTATTTGTACTCGTTGTGAATACGCAGGCCACAAGAAGTAATTAGGTGTTTTTTTTTTTTTTTCGATCACTTTTAATCCGGCCATGCTAGCTGGCAACAAAGGATTCCATTCATTGTGCTAAGCTAAGCTAACGCCGACCCAGTCAAACTAAAACAATGCATGCACTGACACAAAAATGCATTTGCCCACCTATCTAAATGTAGGAAATAATGTGAATAAGCCCTATTTCAAAAAACGGTGGAGTGTTCCTTTAACATGAACCGGGAGAAATGAACCAAGAGAAAACTTTACCGTCCACAGCCGCGAGAGGGCGCTCTATGCTACTCAGTTCTCCTTAAGCTTATACTGAACAGCATAGAGCGCCCTCTCGCGGTTGTAGACGGTGATGTTTTCTCTTGGTTCTTGTTTCTAAATAAATGTGACTTATAGGCCAGTGCGACTTATATAAGTTTTTTTCCTCGTCATGACGTATTTTTGGACTGATGCGACTTATATTTAGGTGCGACTTATAGTCCGAAAAATACGGTATTTCATTCTGAATGTTCTTTCTTTTTTTAATGTTAAAACATTGATTGATTTGCTCTTTTCACAGCAAGAACAAAATACTACATGAAGATGTGATCTTTGTGGGCAGACCATTTCTATGTGTCAGTCTCAAAGCATGCCCTTTTTATGTAGGCTCAGTTGAATGATGCAAGCCCAGAGCCATATAAGCTTAACGGTATCTATAGAATTGACTATGTGAAGCTATAAATATTCTACAGAAAGTTATTTATATTTTCTGAGCTGCTCCGTATCACTTTACTGAGATGAGGTCACTCAAGTACAGAACAGTTGTCTCTCTAGTGGATTGCTGTTGTTGTCATGTTTTATGTGACACAGTTGCATTTTACATATGTGTTCTGAAGAACAGTTTATAATTTTTTAAAGAACCTTTTGTGGGAAGGTTCCATGGATGTTAAAGTTTCTTCATAGAGATTCCTGAATCATTAATTATTATTTATTTTTTTCAGTTACTTTGAAGGAATTGGTCATAAAAATGGTTCTAATCAATTCACAATTCACTCTGAAAAACAGTGATTTGTCTTTGTAAAACAATGAAACTTTTGAACATAGAGGACAGAAGTAGAACTGAAAGTATTAAAAATAATTTTCAGTGATTTAAATAAAATCTAAAACTTAAAAATGTAAAAACATTACCATTTGCTACTAACTGATATAAATTTAAGTTGACATACTAAAATGACTAAAACTGACTATATAAAATAAAATATATTAATATAAATGACAGCTAAATAGAAATAAAAAAACTACAAAAGCACATTACAAATTTCTAAATATTAATCTAAAATTAAAATGAAAAATATATAAATAAAAGCTAATTCAAAATATTAATACTATGTTAACAATACTAAAATAACAGCTATGAAGTGGATTATTTGCATACAGTCCATTAAAATCATAAAATCATATCATATTTGACTTTTTTTTATCTAAAAATGAATAAAAAATGTCATAAAATAATTTATATATATATATATATATATATATATATATATATATATATATATATATATATATATGTATGTATGTATGTATATATATATATATATATATATATATATATATACACATACATACATACATACATACATACATACATATATATATAAAAGTAGTTTAAAATTAATGAGATACATTCTCTGGAGGAGAGCATTTAGCTCATTTTTAGCTAGAATTTTGCATCAAGCAAACCTGACACAAATAATTTTTTAAACGATAGGTGTTATTTCCCACCATTATTTTTGTTGACTCATAAAGGCTTATATAAATGTCTAGTATATTCAACAAGATCAGAGTGCGACCTGTTTGTATGGTCAGTGTTAAAACTGTAACCTGTTAATATTAATCCTGAAATAAATAATCTTTAACATGCAAAACAGGTCTTTCTTGACCTCCACTAACTTTTTCGGAATGTACCCACTTTCTCTAAACATAAGAAGGATGTATTCTAATTTTCCAGTGATTTATGTGTTGTTTAAAGTCTTGCTTGACTGTCTGTAAGTGTGTGTGATATTGCAGGCCTTGTATCTGACTGCTGTTGTTTACAGTGCTGTCCCTGGCGAGTGAATTCTTAGGTGCTGCTTCACACAAACATAAATAACCTGCCTCGTCTCTGCCACCGCCACAAAACAAGCAGCTTTAATCAGCACAATCAGTAATCTGAACAGATCAGGTCCCTGAAGTTCACTACAAAGCAGTGATGTCTTTGACAAGGACTTCAGATGTTTGGCCCTCAGTCAAAAGATGAATGAAACAAAGTGAGCTTGTTTGTAATGTTTGTGAGTCTGCTGGTGAAAAGTTCTAAAACATCACAATTATGGTGTTTGAACTTTCCAAGTCTGTTAAGAATTAACCATTATCATATTTCCCCTGCCTCTAATGAAAATATTGACATGTTATTGTCTCATGGTTTCTGTAAGCTATTTCATGTTGTAGGCTTAGAAGGACAGAAGAATGACATCAAGTAATTTTAGTGGAGTTGGGATAGAGAAGGTCTTCGTGGAGTATAATAAGTGTTCTAGCTCCCATTGTATGAAGCATCTGCACCCCCTAAAAATAGAGTGCAGTTTCACGATCGCTGCAGCACCTCCAGGTCATGGCTATCTGTCTGAGACATGCGGGATCACAGAGAAACACTAATTACAGCTCCCTGTGGTGTCTACAAAGCACTTGACTAGAGAAAGAAGGACAGCTGCAAGAAAAGTCATTGCATAGTAATAAAGATGCTCAGATAATGACAGGTTGACCTTAAAATAAATAGGGCCTGAAACTCTTAACCTCCAGAAAAGGATGACTGCCAGTTTCTGGAGGTCAAAGTAAATATTATATGACTTGTTTTATTTTATACTCAATTTATATAAGGTTTGAATTTTTTTTTAGAATAAACATAAACACATATTAAACAAAATAGACAAAATGTATTATATATATATAATTAACATAATAAAAAACAATGCTAGAACATTCTCATTGAAATTTAAATGTACATTTGAATATGGATTCTTCCAATTGAAAGATGAAAAACACTGTGGAATTTGACTGGATGCACAACTTTTGACGTCAACAACATATAACAGATAACGGAAGCATTTCCTCTTAATTTTTACAGCTTTATGAGTTGATTTTGCTGTCCTGTATATGCATTAATATAATTATACATGTTATCATTTTCATGTAGCATTGTTTTTTCAGTGTTGTCAACAATCCCATCAACAAACCTGCAACCCATTATTGGCTTGTGACCCGCCAATTGAGAAACACTGTTCTACAGTACATGAATTAACAAATGACAACAATCTATCCAGCTCTTCCAGAAGAGATATCAGTATGGCAACATCTGACCCTGATTTCCACTGGCCCCTGACAGGCTTGTAACCAAACATGCCCAGTGAGTTATGCTTGTATAACAGAACGGGAGGGCAATCCATCCAGCAGAGGTCAGGAATCACAGCGTTTGCCAAGGTGAACCGACTGCATGCTGCCACTGGCTTCTGATTATAGCAGGCGAAGGTCAGGTTAGGGAGATGGTCAAATACGGATGAGGTGATTGACTTAAGTGTCAGAGACAATGACACAGACCGTTCAGGGTACACACCTCTACATTTTTAGCATCTTAAAATACAATGTACAAATCACTGCAGTGGCTCACAGGACAGATATAAAGGTGGGGAATAAATATGGCTATTGTTAAAGGTGCAATTGGTTGCAAATACAGGCCTCGTTGTAAATTATAGGATGGCTGATTTTGGTGTATTATTAAAATACCATGGTGTATATTAAAGTAATGTTGTTATTTTCATCTGATACAATACTATGATATTGCCTTTTTGTAAGCAGCAGTACTGTTTTTAGACACACTGGGGAGACAGAGATCCAGTCTGAGCCTGATCAGTTATCTTCATCCTTGTAAAAGTCTATTTTATATTTCAATCCCCCTTTATGTCTGTACCAGTAACACATTTCTGTTGCACACTGGCCACACCATTCGCCTTGTCTAAGGCAAAGCAAGAACAAAGATACACACACACACACACACACGTGTACTTGTTTTTCTATTCTGGTGGGGACTTAAACCTTAATACGCACAGACTAATGGAGACTCGTTTCACGGTGGGGACCTAAATTGAGGTCCCCACGGGTAAACAAGCTAATAAATTACACAGAATGAAGTTTCTTGAAAATCTAAAATGCAGAAAGTTTCCTGTGAGGGTTAGGTTTAGGGGTAGGGTTGGTGTAGGGCGATAGAAAATACGGTCTATACAGTATAAAAACCATTACGCCTATGGAGTCCCCACAAGGATAGCTGACCAGACACACATACACACACACTCACACACACACACACACAGACAGACACACACACAAACACACCATGTTATTGTACTTTTTACATTTATATATATATATATATATATATATATATATATATATATATATATATATATATATATATATATATATAAAACTAGTGTATATAATATAATAGTATATATAAACTAGTGAATTTGCATTTGGTGTTATCAGACTTTGAACATCACATCATAACAATCAACATTTTTAAGGTTTACAGAGGCACAGCGCCCTGCAGTGGACAGAGAGAGAGAGAGAGAGAGAGAGAGAGGTGGGGAGAGTTTCCGGAGTCTGGACTGTCCTGAAGCAGATTGTGGAAGTGCAAGTGATGACTTTACTTATGCCTCTGATGCCAAAGATTAATATTTAGCAGTCAATACTCCAGTCTTTAGTGTCACATGATTTTTCTAATATTTTAATATATATTTGCTGCCAAAGCAACATTTCTTATTATAAATAATTAATTGAAAACAGTTTAATATATAACAGTAATATACTTTTGTATCATAAATGAATGTTAATATACTAGAATTTATTTTTTTTTTCTATTTTCTTATTACATTTGATAATTTTTTATTTTACCCCTTTGATTTTTTTAATCGTTATAACCTCACTAAACAGATACCCATACAGCAGTCAAGTAAGATTTACCGTAGCAACATATAGTACAGTGGCTTTGTGACCTCCATCTCTCTAATTGCTGTAAGTGTAAGTGCACCTTAACCAGAAAAAAAAGTGTTCTTTTCAATAGAAAAGGTGTTACTAACCGTTTTAGTTGCATTGGTTTGTGCAAAATGGAAATAGACTGAGAATTTGTGCATCCATAATGAGTGAAGAATATTTTCACCTATTAAAATGCCTGTTGAGGGCAGACCTTTGCCATCAAAGTGTTTCTTTTCTGTCCTCTCAGCTAATTAGCACAGTTTTACAGGTTTCAAAATAGTTTTGGGCTTAATCAGTTGTGATAAGAACCTTGATTGTGCTTTTATTCTTGCATACTTACCTCCCTCTGATAGTGAACTTTAGCTCTGACACAAGTCATCATCCTTGTCTATTATCTCCTGCTCTGTTTTCAGCCTTTTTCTTCTTCTGTCCATCCTCATTTATCTCCTCAGCAGAGAGAGTCCCTGTGTGTTTCCAGCAGGCCAATAGACTGTGAAAATGTATATTCTGTACTGGTCACTTCTGTCAGGGTTCAGAAACAATGAGGCTGGAGTGCACGGAAAACAAGCAGGGCAAAATGAACCAGGCCCTCACGAGCTGCAGAAGATCTGTCACTGCCAGCAGAAGGGCGACGCGGTGCATCGGACGACTCAAGCTGAATGCTGATCCACCACAAACTGCATGCTTTCTCTCTAACTCACTCTTCTGTTCTCTGCTCATGATGATTAGAAAATGGCACAGTGCCGCGGTTGGGCCCTAAAATTAAATGTGCCCGGCGAAGAATGACATCATTGATGGGTACTGCTGAGATTGAGAGTGAGAATTCACCTTTGTTTGACTTTAATGCTACAAAGAGCTGAATCATAAAGCCTGCATGCGTGCTTTCCTTCAAGTCATTATGAATCCTTATAGACATGCATTTGTAAGGGATTGTGTTTGGTTTACTTTGTTCACTACCATAACTAAACTAAACTAAACATGAATTAAACTGAACCGAATTGGATCAGGGTTAACCAAAATTAAAAACATTAATATATATATATTATATATATATATATATATATATATATATATATATATATATATATATATATATATATATATATATATATATATATAAAAAGCTGAAATAAAATGATAGAAATAATTAATTAATAAAACAATATAATTAACAAAGCACTTGAATTACTTAAAATATATATATGTGATTTGTATTTGACAGACTGGAAATCAAACTAAACTAATTAAACTAACTACATTTAACTAACCACAATAAACTATAACTCACAATTCAATTGTATTGAAAAGAGTTAAATTGATCTACGTGAAAACTACAATTCAAAAGAATTGCATTGAACAGATTTACATCGCACTGAATCAAACTGAACTGAATCGGTTTGAAAGTAACTGAATCAATAAATCATTTAGAATCAGTGATTCAAAGTCAACTGATAAAAGTCTTGTCAATTTGAATTAAATTGATTAAACCTAAGATTCTTTCATGCATTAAATATTCTAAGTGAAGTCATCTGAAGAACTATAAGCCATCATTTAGGCAGTGAAAACTGATAGCTGAGGTCTTTTATTCCACATTGAGTTTGACGGGATGTTTCAAAGCTTTACTACTCTTTACTACCACTCTTTACTATTCTTTCAAAATCAAGAACTTATTCTTAAAACCAGCTGGTAAAAACAGTGGCTTTCCTAAGCCAAATAACTAGCAACTGTCATGGAAAATCAGTAGAAAAGCTGTACTTAACATTTTAGCTTTGGTCCATTTTCATTTGCGCCACCCCACAGCAAAGGGAGCAGAGAATTACTATTTTATACTTAATTGGACTCAAGGATCGAGACTGCATTATTAAAACTTTCCTTTTCTTTTTCCCGTCTCCTCCACCACACTTTCTCTTCCTCCTTTGTGCTGCGTCTCCTTCTGTTCTGGCTTTTTCAAAACAACACATTGTCTTTGATCAGTCCTGCATAGTCAGTGCGGCCCACCTCATTTCTGCTCTCAGATTCGTCAGACTGATGGCAAAATCTTTAGGGCAGAGGAATTATAGTGAAATCATTACTGTTCTATTTCATCAGATTTTTGCACTACAGACTGCAAGTTTAACAGCCTGTGTTCATCCGGAATGGCTCCCAACAATCCTTAAAATATTTAGAATTTATTAACTTAGAGGAGACCTAGTTCATAAAGCATTAAAATGACCAATGCTATTAATATAACAACATTATCTAATATTTCCACATGAGAAACTGTATTTCCTTAAAATATAAATGGTCTGCTAGTGATTTGAAGATTATTTTATTGTTATTTTGCTTATTTATTGCTGTAAAAAAAAGTAGTTATGGAAACAGTACTGTTTATTAAAATACCACATGTTGGTCGAAATTATTTAAATGCAATTTAGACTTAGCCCAAATATGCACAGAGACACCTTTTACATAAAGACTCAAGACAATGGAATAATAACAACTCCAAAACCACAATATAGTATTATAAAACAAATAAGTAAAATAAAAAAGAGAAAGGAAGAAAAAAAGATTTGAAGAGTTTAAACTATGATAACCATGGTGAGAAAAGCATATCTTAATGGAAACAAATGCTGTTCTTTGAACTCTTTGGACTCTTGAAAAAATAGAAAATAATTATTTTAAATTGTAAACTTTTTTCACAACAATACTGGTTTTACTCTATATTTGATCAAATAAATGATTAGAGACTTATTACCAAAACATTTTACCAAATCCAATTTTTTTTTTGAATGGTAAGATAGATGCAGGTTGTATACAAAATAAAATTGTTTTCGAAAAATTATAACTAGCTCGATTCATAATGTTTTGAAGGGCACCCTATGTGTTATCTGTACATCATCTGAGATCAGAGAAGAGAATCCATGATTAGCGGCTTGCACTGGATCTGCCGTGTGTCGCCAGAGGCCTCGTCAGCCTTCAGCCCCTCAAACGAAACGGACTGGAGGCATGAGGGAGAGAAGAATGTGGAGAGATGGATAACTAAACAAAACAGTAAACAATATTAAAGATGCAGCTCTGAGAGATGTTACCTCACCAACTGCCAACATCCAAATGAGATCCAGTGGTGTTTAAAATGTGTATAGAAAGCCCAAAATGAAGGAGGTCACATGAATAATGAATACTGAAAGGCTGTGTGTGTGTGTGTGTGTGTGTGTGTGGGCCCTCAGTTTCCTTTGTCAACTTATCATGCAAGGTCACATTTTTAAAGCTGGCCACATACTGGCAGCCATAGCAATCTAAGACCGCGGCTCCTTATTATGCTCCTCTGCTGCTTTTAGAATTGTCTTTTTTTTCTTTTTTTTTAACCTATGTATACAACTGCAATTTTTTTTATAGCATTGCTGAAAACACATCTGCCCCTCTCTCTCTCTCAGTAGATGCCATTAGAGAATAGGAGTTTATCTCTCCCCTACTCTCCCCACTCCCCTCATTATGTCCATGCACCAAGGTGAAACACACTGCCATAGCTTTCAATCCCAGGCTAAAGTTAGATTCACCCATTATCTCCCACATCAGAATCAGCCTCTAAAGCTCGAAGCTCCAAATTGGTGATGTACGTGGCACCTGCTGCCTTGGTAAGTGTCTATAGAGCGGAATATCACTCCTCACCTCGGGTGACTGGTGCTGAGGATCAGCTTCATCACTAGATGAGGCTGCAGTTTTCAGTGGCACTGCAGATGTGTTATATTTAATCGCTAAGGTGGGACGGATGTGGTGTCTAAATGGGGCGAACAGCTGCTCGCTGGCCAGATCTCAGTCACTCAAGTATTTTTAAAAGTCCAGAGTTTGACACATCGTCTGTTCGTATGCGTCTATTACAGCTCCCTACTGACACACACACACACACACATGCAGGACAGCTGTTTACTGTATGTATGAGAAGAGGCGAAAAATCAATTTTTTTGGACATTCAATCAAACCATAATCAATTCATTAACAATTCAGTTGATCACTATACTGCACAACAATGGTTACACATAAAAAACATGCAATATTACAGTGAACTGAACTGTAAACCTACACTCATCTGAATACCCCTATAAACCTGTTTCACACAGATTTACAGACTCAGCAAGAAGTCAGATCAAACTTACTCTAGGGGTATTAAACCTATTCCCCAAAATTTGACAGTGTTTACATGAATATGATTTAAATATCTAAAATGTCAAGATGTATTTATATTGTCAAAACAATTTATATTGATTTATATATCATATATATATATATGTATATATATATATATATATATTTTTTTTTTATTTTTTATTCCCCATTATGTATTTTATGTATTTTTTTTTTTTTTTTTGCAAAATGCAATTTGAAGGTTTTCATTTTATTTTATTTGTTTAATTATTTTATGAGCATCAAAGCCAACATTTTAAATTAATTAATTAATCAAAGGAAAATTTGTCCCTGTGTTTCAGACTTGTATTCTGACAATATAAAAAGTAGCGGAAGAGTTCTTCCAGGGTCAAAGTTCACAGGAAGAAGAGGTGGATTGTGAGTTTCCCTCCTTTTTGAAAAGCCTGTTTCATTCACTTAAAATGTACTCATTTAAATGGTGTTACATTGTTTAATGTTTTTGTGAAAGATTTTGGCAGCGTCTATTTTTACTAAGTGTTTTTGAGTGTTTTATAAATTTTAACTTGCATCTAAATAGCACATAGTACAAAGAGGAATAGGTGCAATTCACTTTAAAGTGCAACTAAAAAGAATATGCTATTTGTACTAAGTGAAAAATCTCAGCAGTGGTGGGTGAAACTAGTGAAAAAGGCTACAGATTTTCATGCTTTTAGAGGAATAATGTTTTGATTTCAATCTGATAAGTGATGAGGTTGTGTCAAAACAGGATGTTTTGAACTTTTATGTGGGATTTGCCAAACAGATTGGTGAAAAGTGATCAAATTTGATGAAGCAGTTCTGAGTGAGTGAGTGAGTGCTCCAGAAATATGGAGCATTAATGTTGCTAAAACTGTTTAAAGTTCAGAAGCATGACTACTGACTGGTATTAGCATCACATGACTGGTCTTAAGAACCTGAGAACTCTGAAAACGGCCTGCTGTCCTAATGCCCGTATGTTTCGTGACTTCCAGTGCCAGCCCAGTGATTGTGCTTTATGAACACGGTTTAAGGCATAGACATCACAAGAGGATCTGTGGTCCTGAGGCAATGGAAGGGAAGCTGATTTAGCATCTCTCCCGCAGATTATCCCCAGAGTGGGGAGATGCCACTTCACGGCTGCAGGGGATACAGTGTGTGTGCATGTGTTGAAATCCTCTCTGCCTCTCTAAGCTCCTTCAGTCCAGTACTGCCGCTTGGGGTGGGCCCAGCAAAGCAGTCTGGGATTTCCTTCAAGTTAAGAGTTTGAAGAGAAATGAGGCGAATCTGGAGGATGATAGCTGCAGTAATAATGATATTAGTGTGTGTGTTGGGGCAAAACCACTTGGGGATCTGTCTCACGGAAAGTGGATATCCACTAAGTGGCCCATGATGCCGTTCCTGGACAGATTTTTTCAGTTTTTCCTGTCCGAATAAAGACAAGCAAGGTTAGCGCATGTGTGAAGAGCAGGACTAGTGTTCATGGGATGCTCACATAACACAATTTGTTTTTAGAAGTTTGTCAGTTATAAAATTGAACGTTTTGAAGTCTTTAAAGTTTATTAACATGGGGATTCACATGTAAAATTCACACTGATCTGGGTGTGTGTTCACTACTCACTGCTGTGTGTGTGTGTGCATGCACTTGGATGGGTTAAATGGAGAGCACAAATTCAGATTCAGATTCATTCTTTATTGTCCTCTTTTCACAGACTGTACCAGAGACTGTATTACACACTTTTTCGAGCCAATACCAATATACACGCATTTACATCAGAGACAATATCAGTGTACATAATACAGAGGACTGCTTCATTGTTTAGTTTTATTTTTAATTTATTATTACTTTTTTTAATCAAAAAATCATACGATATAAATGAAGCAAAACTATTGATTAAAAATAATTATTCATATGAGGCGCTCATTACTGTTCTAGACAGATGCATGCAAACAAACAAAACCACACACCCCCTCCTCTCAGGCCCACACCAGACCCACAAAAAAATTAATAAAGAAAACATAAAAAGAGGCCATAAAGTAAATAGATCAAATAAAAGATCAAAAGAAATCAATAAGCATAAAAAAGGCTTTACACTTTTCATCTGAACAGACTCTCTTGTTTGTTTGGCAATATTGCAATGAACACTGACCAGAAGGGAAATCACAAGTCTTTTTTTTTTTTTTTTTTTTTTTTTAAGTTATTTTTCCTAGATCGAGATGAGATGAAATAAGAAGCAAATCTGTTTTTGAGATAAACCTATCTTCAGATTCATAAAAAGGCATGTGTGACCTTGGACCACAACATTTCTAAAATGCTGAATAAATAAGCTTTCAATCGATGTATGGTTTGTTAGTATAGGACAATATTTGGCCGAGATACAACTCTATGAAATCTGGAATCTGAGGGTGCAACAAAATCTAAATACTGAGAAATCGCCTTTCAAGTTGTCCAAATGAATTCTTAGCAATGTATATTGTTAATCAAAAAATAAGTTTTGATATATTTACAGTAGGAAATGTACTAAATATCTTCATGGAACATGATCTTTACTTGATATTCTAATGATTTTTGGCATAAAAGAACAATCGATCTTTTTGACCCATACAATGTTTTTTTTATATATATACACACTGATGTTGTCTCTGATGTAAATGTGTGTATATTGGTGTGTGTGTGTATATATATATATATATATATATATATATATATATATATATATATATATATATATATAATTATACATGCATGTGTGTGTGTATATTCAGCTTCATTTCATTTAAAATAATTTTAATAGCTTAATAACAAAACCTGAGAATGTGTGAAAAATATTTTGGACCATGTTTACACATGTTTAGTACGGTTTAAGTGATCAGATCACTTAAAACGGATCTTAAGACTATACCCAATTGTTGCATAGTTTTTTACGTTTAAGTAAATTTAAACATTCAAAATAAATTGATAATTAGCATTAAGTCTCCTGTGCTAAAAAAGATCAACTTCTGAGAAATAAAATGTTCGCAAACATCATGAGTCATGAGAACCACCTCTGAGGCACATAGAGAACAAAGGGTGTGTAGTGAGAGCTAAAAACACACAAAAAACATTTCGTCTACAGAGGACACAGGGTCTCAAGCACTGTGAAGAACATGTTCATTAGTGCATTTTTTTTTTTTTTGTCTCTTTTTCTCTGGTATGAGTATGTCTCAGTAAGGCCCATTAAAAACAGGCTAATGGTTATTACTCTGCTCCCCCGTTATCAGACGGCATTCATTTTTTTTGTTTATCTTGTTCCACTGTATTGAGTACATGTTCTATGGAAATGCACCAGATGAAATTGCCAATTCATTCTTCATAATTCTTTGGCGAGAATTAAATTGCTTTAAGAATAACAATAGGGCTTGTGTGTTGCAGTCGTTGGGAGTATCTTTGTAATTTTTCATTTCCACACTGGAACTGCTTCTGTCAGCGAGGTGTAGAGCATCTTTTGGGACTCAGACACACTGCTGTGTTCTGTGTAAAGGGTATCAAGAGAGACGCTTTGTTAAAGTCTAGAGATGTTTGAGTGCCTGAGGTTTTTAGTGATGAGAATGTGGTTATATATATATATATATATATATATATATATATATATATATATATATATATATATATATATATATATATATATATATTTTTTTTTTTTATCAGATTTTATTTTTAAAAATGTACAGTTCACCCAAATTTGAAACTTTAGTCATCCAAACCTGTATTTATTTCTTCCTTTTGCTGAACAAACACAAATATATTTTTTTCTGTTTCCCATTGACTTCCATAGTTTTCTTCTCTCCATACTATAGAAGTAAATTGGAACCAGAATTTGTTTGGTTATCACATTTTTTAAAATATCATCTTTTATGTTCCACCGAAGAAAGTTTGCAGTAAATGAAGACAGAATTTTCATTTCTGGTGAGCTATCCCTTTAAAAAAGCAAATCTGATTAGCTAATGCATGCTGCTTGTTCCACATCACCCCCAACACTGTAGAATAGAAACAGTCTTACTTGTATGAGCTTTCAGGAGAATGATGCACTGGACTGGGTGTTTATGGTAAATTGTATACATGAGGACATAAATACTCTCAGTGGGACCCGATGAGAAGGATGTGTGCCCTTCTCTTAAAGCAGGTTTAGCCAGGGACCTGCTCCCTCTCCCGCTCCGAGATGGATGATTGATTGGCAGATGAAGAGAATGGCAGTGTGGTGGCCTTACAATAGCGTCATGCAAAGCTCTCTGACTTTGATGGCAGATGCTTTTGTCTTTCGCTCTATTTTCTCTCTGTCAGGGCACACCAGCCGAGCAAGTCTCCATATCAAATATTAAGCCGAGCACATTTCAAAATTCATTGCTTCATTTTGAGTTCATGGTATCTCGACTTTAAAGTACAGTAAACGTTCTCATTTGGGCCAACTTGGGCTGGTTGGTGAAAATCGCCCAGAAATTGGGTATTGGTTTGATGTGAGATAAGAGGCAGTAATAATCATGCCCCGGTGCCCATGGCATCTCTCAAATCATGAGGGAGGTGGTTTTGTGTCCGGTTGCTTAGAAACAGTGAGTTGTCATTGTAACGTTGAGGCTGAAATGATTGGCAAGAATGCCAAACGCATTCAGCCATTCAGTGAGATTGCTACTGTGAGAATTACATTATTTAGCTGCCTTTCTGCTTTTGTGCTTCAGAACTTGTGGCCTTGTGCTTCTACAGAACACACACAGAGGAAAGAATGGTGGCTCTTCACAAATATGATTTCTTGGTATATAATTAAATCTGCACTACTGCATTGGATGGCCTTCCGATGTTTGTCTCAGTTAGCAAAAACAAAACAACAACTACTGACCATTTTGTTTCTGATTAATGGTAAACCACTGCCTGTGAGTAAAAATCATTTACTGAATCAATTCATTAACGAACAAGTCATTGAATGATTGCTCAACCCATTCATTTAAAATGTCCGGATGACAACTTTAAAATCTCGCTGGAAGTGAAAATCATTTTTCGCCTACTGTTTTATGAATACTATAGACATGCTACTCTTTTCATACTGTTTTTGTCTACTATATAATAAGAAATTGTGTATCTTTGTGTCTTTTGAGTGTGTGTGTTTTTGGATGTAATTATGTTGGCTGAGCAAAAATGTAATCACTCAATTATTGAAGAGCTGTATAAAAGGAATATCACACATAAACATGATTATTATTGTACTTTACCTTTTATTTTTAATAACAAAAAAATATTTACTGTGGCTTTCCATCTACCTGCTATTCTGTACTTTTATGTTCCCAACCTACAGTATAAATGTGAGAAGGGTCCACAGATATTAGCACTCTTGTGTGATATTGCTTGATTCTGAATAATTTTATATTAATTACTTCTTGATTATCTATATGTTGGGTAAATGGTGTCCCATTTTCCCTTTAGGCCAGAAAATGTGTAAACATCAAATAAAACTAAAGCAAAAATGACCAAACCCAGGTATGCGACTTCACCTCCTCATTTCAGAAGTCCAGCACACGCCACTGCTGTCAGTATCATGTCTTCAAGCATCAGAGGTGTTGTGGTTACTCAGGGACATGCCTGTCACGTAGTATCACCTGCTTATAAATTTAAGTAAGTGAATAACAGCGTGTGGGCCAGGGTGCTGTGTGTGTGTCTTACCCGGTGGCCTGGAAAAGCATTTTCACTTCAGTGAATCCATCGTGACAACAGGTATTAGGGTAAGATTTGCCACTGAGCTTAATGGAGCTTAAAGAAAGTGGCCCTGAGCTTCTCTCCTGTCTGTCCCTCTTATCACATCAGGAGAGTGTTCGTGAAGACTGGTGTCCCCTTGATATCAAGGACCTGCAACTCTGCATGGTGATTTTAGTTTAGTGTTGAGCTGAGGTATAAAAACACAAGTCCAGTACAACTTCTGTTTGTCTCTGTCTGCTGATTTCTCATATATATATATATTTTTTTTTTTATTGGTGTACTGTGGTCTTCTTTAGGTCACATGTCAGGAGCTGGTTTGGGGACTGTGGAAGACAGGAGAATGATAGAGAGAGAGATGGAAAGTACACTGGATCAGAATAAGGTCAGCAAAGATAGAAGTCACAGACATAAAGACAAACAACAAGATAGTCAGGTGCAAACCCTCTTAAAGGACCGGCAAAATTAAAAATTGTAATTTATCATGATTTCTTTCCAAACATATGATTTTCACATTTAAGATATTTCTACAATTAATGAGGACAGGAGAAAAAATAAATAACAAAATAAAAGAATAAAATGACCATTCAGCTTATTTGCCATATATTGGGGGTCTTCTGAAGTCATGCACTGAAACAAATTTATGCAGGATTTATTTGTGAGAATAATACTAATAGGAAATTGCTAGTATATCATGGAGAATCACAAGGAAATCGCAAATAATGCAATAAATTGAACTTGAAATTTTAATTAGTATTTTCTTGTAAAGCATGTGTAGTAATAATCTTATTTCCAACTTAGATTTTTATTAATGTATTTATTTATATTATAGTGCACAGTGTACAATAACTTTGTAGATCAAATGAATGGACCCTGGATCAAAAAATCTAATGTTTCTTTGCAAATTAGTTTTAAATATGGTGTGTCATTATGCAGTGTGACAAGTTGGCATCTAATTGTTTCTCACACGTTATTGACAACAAATTTGATGTTACCCATTTTAAGGCAAATATAAATTAAAATTTAAAGCTATGATCCACTTCATTCCCATATTTGAATGGTACTGTACTTTATAGATACTGCAGAGGAATTTTTTTTTGTAATGGTATTATCTTTTATCTTTTCCTCAGACAATTCCATTACATGCATGGCTTAAAAAAACTTTTTCGGTCTCACCTATGGTATAAAAAGCTTCCATATGTTGTCCAATCATCAGGAACCGATGGGTGAATGTCTGTAACTCCACACACATGACATGTGAAATCCCTCAGAGACCGTTCTGTGAGTCATTACCCATCAGTACAAAGATCACGCATGCTTTCTTCCTCAACTGGTAAAGGTAAACAGTGGTGCCGAGGAGGAGGTATAGGAAGCTTTTGTCTTTAACTGTCAAAGACACTGAGACAGTGACCGTTACATCTACACGCAATCCCATTCCAGTCATACGCTACTCAAAGATGTCATTTGAAATATTCATCACATGTTTTGTCCAATTTGATCCCCACTCTTTCTGAATGGAAGCGCTTTTGTGTTTTGTTGAGGAGATCTTGGGTGCTAGATGGCACGTTTAGCTTTGAAATTATGAGTCTTAAAGGTATACACCCTGCATTAACACACTCTGACACTGTCAAACATGCCCAACAAAGCAGTTAATGTCTGTGTAATGGACGTCTTTTAACATGGGATTTAGAAACCCTCAGAGAGACTTGTTCTTGGCAGTGATGGAAGAGATCAGCCATACACCAGATGTGATAAATTTTCCCAGGTTTCCCATTTAGCGTGTTGTTCAAGCGCCAGGGTTGGTTGTTTTCTTTTGTAACCCAATGACATGCTGTCATGTAAAATGGAATCTAAAACATTCCTATTAAGAGAACGAGCGATTAAACCATGAAAAGGCCTGGATGGCTCTCTGTTATAAATTAATAATTTCGAAATCCTTTTCCCCTCACTTTGTGTCTCTAGGTGTCAGCCTTAATGACTAGCTTTAAAAAAGATATGCCTACCGTGTACGTCTCTGCAGATGAGCGGTCATTGTGGCATTGTGCCTTAAAATTGCTTGTCATAAATTACCCCTCCCCGTTTTCGCCCATAGCACTTGATGTCTTGAATTCGGGCAATTCTGAAAGCTGTATTCAAGCATGAAGTTCAATTTGCTTTTCATAAAGGGATTACACAGCCATTATTGTCGCTCTTCACTACATGTATCTCTCACTTATGAAGCACAGTTGTGTTCTGATTTCCCAGCAACTGGTGTGGGCCCCTGATGCCGTTCCTAGCCCCTGACTTAAGATTCATCCCATTTCGTTAGGACGTCTGAAGCAATAGCAGATAAAGATGAATACAGGGACGAGGTTATAGAGGTTGACAGGAGGAGTGAGCAAGAACTTCTAGATGTTTATGGTTTGAATGTGGAAGGTTAACTGTTATATAGCATGTGCCGTAAGAAAATTTCAGAGATCTTTTGGCATTCTCCTTAAATTCTTGGAGTACATAAAGTCAGCCAAGAGATATTTGCACACCTGGTATCAATGGCTATTTTCGTGATTTACACAAGATTGTAATGCAAAGTGCTGAAAGGATAGAGCGTCAAGTGTTCTGATTCATCCACATTTAAGGACTCCCAGCAGTGTTTCTTGAGATGTTTGACCCGAGTCTTATCCCTGGTAGGTCAAACTGGGATCACAGTGATGAGACACACTCCATTTCTCCAACTCATTGCCTCTAATTTTACATTTTCCAATTTTTTTAAGCAGTATTTTCTCTCTTATAAATCTTAAGTGGTTACAAAAGGGTTATTGGGTGAAGCATCTGACTGCATCATTTTACAGGGATTAGTCCAGGACCAAATGAAAACAGAAGAGATGTTAAAATCGAAACTGTTTGCTAATCAATGTAGACGTAATATTGTCTAATTTCTCTGTTTATTCTTTTCTTGTTCCATCTCACCTTGACACTTCTTATCTCAGTGTCATCCGTTCCTTTTTTTGTCTCTTGATGTACTATCCCATCCAGTCTCATCTTTTCTCTTGTCTTGACCCATCTGTTCTTCTTGACTCTTGTCTTAATGGTCTTGATTCTTTTTTTTTTCTTATATTACATGCTTTTTTTCTCTCATGTTGTTGTATTGTTCAATTTATTTGTTTTGGTATATGTTTTTTTTGTTTCATCTCCTATCCTTTCATTTTTTTTCTATAATGTGTTCTTATTGTCTCTTTGTGCCTGTTTTCTTCTCATCTGATCTCACTGTCTTCTCATGACTTCTCATCTTGACAGTTCTTCTATTGTCTTTACTCCTCTTCTCTTTCCTCTTCTGATGTCATCTCATCTTTTGTCCTCTTGTATAGCCCCATCAGTCTTGATATGTTAATGTTATGTCTCTTTTCTTGTCTTTCCTCTTCTCCTCTCATCTTAATTTGTCATCTTTTCTCTTCATCTGTTGTCATCCTGTATTTTCACATCTTTTTACATATAAAGATAGATTGTATAGCACTTAAAAGTGGTTCGATTTTGAGGCAATTAACCACTTTTAGTGCTATTTAGCACAGTTTTTCTAAAGTGTGTTCTATCATTCGTCTAATCTCATCACATCACATTTCATCTGCTCTTTTCATCTTGTTTCCTCATGTCTGTTATTTTTTTCTTTACTTCTCATCTTCATCTTTAACTCCTTCCTTTCTTGGTGTGTCATCTTGTCTTGACTTTTTTTTTTCTTAACTGTTCTAATTTCTGATAACCAGTTTCTTCCCTTCCCTTCCCTTCCCTTCTCTTCTCTTCTCTAATGAGAAGGCCAGAAAGCCTGGCTCTGTGTGCCAGCTGATGTTTCACATTAAGGCCACAGAGACACAAGCCCCCCTCAAACCTCTGTCCAAACTGTCAGATGGCAATCTCAGAGCAATCAAACCCAGTGAAGGCCACATGTTTTCCTTGAGCACCAGGACTACACTTGTCTTCCTGTTGCTGGTACACGCTGTCAGCCACAAACGTTGCCTGATTAGCCTACTAGCCTCCAGGTTTTTCTTTTCCTCAGGGCCAAAAAATGGCAGTCCTTGGGAATAATTACTCACTATGAGTGGGGTGCCAGCACAAAGCTTTAATATCTCTGTCCTTCACTACCGTGTTTTTCCACTAACACTCTCACAGGTCCTTGGCCATTTAATCTCATTGGCCTTAATGGAACTTCGCTGAAACGTCAGTCAAGCAAGTTGCCGGGTGCCGGGAGTCAGTAGAAGATGGCTTTGCAGTGCTGGGAGACGTAAAGAAGGGGAAGAATTGTTATTGTTTGTTTACTTTCCATTGGCATGAATTTGGATGGATTTATTCAGTGAGCTGACCACAGGCTAGAGGTGATTTACTTGGATTATTTCCAGACTTCCTCATCAGGACTCCGACTGACAAACAGGAAGAGAAGTCAACTTTATTACAGCTTAAACCAGGTTTTCTTATGAAATGGAACCTTTTTTGTCCTTCTCTGTCCTTTTGGGCTTAATGTAGCTCTAAAATCTAAGCCCAAAATCTGTGGGAAATATGTGGCAATTACGTAAATTTGCTTTTGTGAAAATTGCAGAGTTTTCTTGATTTTGCGATAAATTCAACAAACGCAGAATCGCAAAATCCTGGAGGGACTGAATAGTACCAGTGAGTGTGCAGAAGGAGCTTGAACTTATCACAAAACTAAAACCTTTAGAAAGCCACCAGGATAGCTTTCTGGAGATCTCTCTCTGAGGATTCTGGGGGTTCATTGCTTTACATGTTGACTGTTTTCTTTTCAAAAAGGTCATAGTCACATGTGGTTGTCATGATTCTGACACTTCTCTTTTGAAGAAATAGATCACCCAAAAATGAAAATACTACTGAATCTTTCCCGCAGCTCTTTTTCATACAACATGTTTTTATATCTCTGATGTTTCTGTATTCTATTCAGTAGTCTATTTTACTGGTATAGAGTATTAAAAGAGTAATAAGATAATTTAACTGTTTTTGAAAGATGTATCTTATGCTCACCAAGACTATATTTATTTGTTAAAAAATACAAGTAAAAACCGTAATATTTAAAAAAACGTTTTAAATGTTCTTTATTCCTGTGATCGCAAAGCTGAATTTTCTATAACCATTACTCCAGTCTTCAGTGTTACATGATCCCTCAGAAATCAGGATTTTCAAGATTGTATGATAAATAGAAAATTTTAAAGTGCAGCATTTGTTTAAAATGCATATTTTTTGTAACATTTTAAATGCCTTTACTGTCATTTTGATCAATTTAATACATCCTTGTTGAGTAAAAGTATCAATTTATCCCCAGTTTTTGAATGGTAGTGTAAATACCCAGCACAATTTTATTACATTTTGACTTAAATTTCTAAGAGTTCCTCTTACAAATCTTTCATATGACTGCAGAAGATTTGAATGTGGCAAACAATATTTTTTATTTTTTCGTGGCTTTATATAGTGGCTTTTTCACTGCAAATTCAAATGTTTAGGGAATTTAATGCATTTAAAAAATGGCATACATGTTTGGAACAACATGAGAATGAGCAAAAAATGTCAGCTTCTTCTCACTATTCTTTTCCTATAGCTAAACTGTCTTTTTAGCCAGTTATTGCTTTAGATTTTGGAATATTTTAACTTTATCTGTTACCCCTTACTCAAACTTTAAAATTACATTATTTTAACCCCAAATCTAACTCAGAATGATTTTATAGCTATGTGTTAAACCATATCCTCAACCACAGCATTTAACCAAGAGTTATTCATAAAATCTCATTGTGAGATGAGTTAAATCTAATCAGACTCCATTCATCTCTACAGGCACTTTAACTGTGCTTCACAGCAATATTAAAGCTCAGATAGATGTCTGCATTTGTATTTGCTGCTTTATGTTTGTATTGTACAAGGTTAAACCTTATTGGTGCTCCTGCATTAATGTCCTTTTATTGCAGTGGCTTCCTTTATTTATTTGGGCTCTTTTTTTGCTGCCATCTCTTTACTGTGAATTCTGTTTTTGTTGTCTTTTTAAACAATATTATAATAAAGGGAAGATGTGGATATACACAGAAATACAGGGCATAAAAACACATAGAGCATACAAATCCCTCTTTGATGGCGTTTAAAAATAGTCAGGTGCTCCTTTTTTGTTGCAGATGCAAAGAGGAGATGATGGCACCATGAAAAAGGGGCAGAGAGCACGTGTCTGCTTGAGAAGTGTGAGAGAAGCAAGTGAATCACACAAAAGGTTGTTTGTGGATGTCGCAGCAACAATGCAGCCATGCTGAGTGTATTTAGGCATAAAGGGATGCACAGACAGCTCATTTGTGAACGGAAAAATAAGACTTTCCACACAGTACTAACACCAAACTGTACACGACTCCAGGCTCTCTCCGATGCTTTGTTAAACCCACATAGTCATGAGGTTGTATAATTAGCCCGTTCCTCCGAGAGAGAAAGCGAGCCCCCAATCATTGAGGTGTTTTTTCTTCAGGTTGCTGTTGTCATAGCACTAGTCAGGAGTTTTATATGTGCTGTTGCATTTCAGACTGACATAAAAAGAAATAGAGGACATCAGTTTGCACAAAAACAGTAGCTGGGCTCTTCCTTTTCGCAGCTTGGAGAAGGGAGTAACCCTATCTGTTATCAAAGTTACATGCAAGCACAGCCCCTTCATTCATCCCTACTTCAGATCATAAAAGTCAGCTCTATACAGTAAAAACACAGATATTTTAAATTATTATTAAATTTCAAAATAGCTGTTTCCTATTTTAATATATTTTAAAATGTAATGTATTCCTGTCAAGGCAAAGCTTTTATGAATAGCAAGTTCAAAAGAATGGCATTTATTTAAAATGTAAATCTTTTGTAACATTATAAATGTCTTTCTTGTCACAGTCATTGCTTTATGAAAAAAAAAAAATATATATATAATATTTTTAGCATGCTAAAATACACCAAAGAAGAGAAGTGTTAACTAATAGCATCATTAAAAAGAACAAAGTGAGAATTATGTCCCTCACACTGTCATTGAAGCCAATGCTATTCAAATATGTCCGTGGTCTTGAATAAGGCAGGTATGCTACAGCTCTGCTAATTGTCACAATCCTTCTAACAATAGAGAAAGTTCTACATTTTTTAAGTGGCTGTTCAGAGCTGAGAGTCAAGGAGGGGAATTGCCTGGGATTCGCCACAGGTACAACAGATTATCATTTGTCTCAGATGTTATATTCTGTCACAAATGGTTAAGCATTGAACTTGTTTATAGTGGGCTTCTCAATGGAGCGTACAGAATTAGAAGGTGCTTTCATTGATTGCAATCAGTGGGACTTTGGGGGAGATCGCTGGCAATCTAATTGAAGGAGACACTGTGGAGAAATGGTTCGGAGGTTCAGGGAGGGTAAGGCGCTGTACTGAGAACTGCGTGCGTGTGGCATGGAGAAAAAAAACAACACTGATTATCCATAAGACGTGAGGCAGGGCGTTGATTGAGTGATTTACATGGCTGGTGGCCAGAGAGATGGAAGTACATGCTGGGCACAGGTGGCACATTTGTGCATGTGCATGGCTCAGCACAGCAACCTCTGCTGGCCATTGATGGAACGCCAGTGAGCCTCTTTGATGCGTCGATGAGTAGATCACACAAAGATTGACTGATTTTCCCCCGATCACAGCCCGACCAGTCTGCAAGTTTGTTTACTTGCAAATCGGGCTTAAAATCCAGTAGTTTAAACTAGGCATATCTGGACCGGACAGCCGACTCGACATCACATGGTGTCAGGTGTCGTGACAAGCTACAGCCAATGAGAGAGAGCAAGACATGGGTGGAAGTCACTGGAAGGAAAGCTACAGCAGCAATATGGCTTAAAGAAAAGTTTGGACACAATAAATAGAGCAAACGTTTTCATAGAGCAAACAGCTTGCAGCGCTAATTTCTTCCCAACATCCATTTTCAAATAAATAAATCCTGTTTCACGTGTTGTTTCACAAGGGTATAAGGATAAGGGGCTTTGCCCTCCTGAGGCTGAATTCCAAAACACCCCTGGTTTGGTCCAAAGTGATGGTGATTAGAGTAAAAGGAAAGCTGCTGTCACAGGCAAAGAGCTGGAGTGTAAATCTGTTGAGAGGAGCTGAGAGGTAAGGACACATGCATTAGGAAGAGACAGGCTGTCCCTCCATTGGGGGGATGGAGACAGAGAGTGATGTTCAACCATGGGAGATTGATGAGCTGTCTCTACTCTAGCAATTGCATAGGTCACAGGAGAAGAACCGTGTCATTCTCTCTCTCTCTCTCTCTCTCTCTCTTTGTTTCTGTCATTCTTACTCTAACATGCTTGTCTCTTTCTGTTCAACTAAGTATAATCTTTCAAATATATCTACCTGTCAGTCCCGGTCCTCAAAGAGCACAGTAGACATCCTTAATATACAATATCACTTGTTTAAAATAGTGCAAATAGAGTTTTTTTTTTTTTGTAGAATTTCTGGATAGAAACACTTTTTCACCTTTCATTGACCAGACAAACAGGGAGTCTTGGACCAAACTTGAACCATTTTTGGAGCGAATGTTTCTGAGTTTGACTGGTTTGCCCAAGTTATGGCTGGCTAGCCCCTGTTGGTAAATGCTGTGGCCAACAAAAGCTTTCTCCTTTGACAGCCATTCAAATATAAGTGTGTCCTAAAAGTTCTATACATTTCTTTTTTCCAAAATCAATAGTGTTTTTCAGGTATAGACCTGCAAACCTTAAAAGTGCTACACAGCCACAGCATTAACACATTTTGGGGGACTGACCTACAGATGGATGAGTTACTATTTTCTCTACACAGCTGGGATAGAACAGTATTTTAATAACAAAATATTATACACACTTCAGCTGTAAAAGTGCTATAAGCAATTTCGTAGGCATGCACAGTATATATTAAACCATATTGAATACCACATTGAATTTCAGCTGAAGGTTTTATTTTATTTTATAATATACTAAATAAAATATTTATTTTTAATATACATTTTTCATACTATATATTATAATGTTGTACTAACTAAAACCACTTGTAGCATTTAAAATAATTGCTTTTATTGCTCATTTTTATAAATGTATTTACACTAAATGGTTTTTAAAATCAGCTAATATGGGTTTAATATCAGTTTTAATATTTTAATATTAGCTCATTTTAAGTTATTATCAGTTATTGGCCAAAATATACAAATTGCCAGCTTATCCTATTGGCCAGAATTATAATATTGCTGTATTTCTTATAATTTGTCTGTATTTTGAACGTAATGATCAAGAACTCTTCAGGAAATGAGCCAAAGGTAAAGGTAAAACTGTACTGTAGAAAGTAGTAATGAGCACACATTTCCACAAGAGAGAACAATGTAGATGCAGTAATGAAGGGATTAGAACCGAGGAGGAAAAGAATGCAGGAGATGGGTTTGGAAATGACAGAGAACTGCTGGTAGGAGGACGATGTGACAGAGAGAAGCAGCTCTGCAGACTCTGATTTAAGATGTTATCACTAGAGTTGCAGGGACGGGCCTGGAGACCATCCCACACGCCTGCCTTTCTGTCACTGAGCATATGAGGAACCAGTCAGCAAACTGATACACCAGACAGGAGAACAGAGACTGATTCTGTGCACACAGAGAGGAGATGGACGAGCAGGGCTACTCTCGCTGTTGAATAATTCTTTCTCTGTCTGTTATACAACAGGGGTGGAGGCAAAAGAAATCCACCTGGCATTCATTTGACTGTCAGTTCTCAGATTAAAGAGAGAGCACATGAGGGATGGAAAGAGAAGAGAGAGAGAGAGAGTGAGAGAGTATAGATGGAAATGAGGAGGAATCAAGCCAGTGTAGTGAGAGAGAGAATTCCTGTCAGTTCTGGTGACCTTTGACGGAGAAACTCAAGGTTTGCGAGATTGCCGTCTTTCCCTCTCTATTCCTGTCACTTTTTCCACAGAGAGGCATGCCAAAATATGATGAAAGACTGGCGTGAGTGGCTGTGACACGACATTCGACACCATCAACTCGAAACCCATTCTGCTGTCGCACGCACACACTGCCTCTTGGGGTAAATTGCTGTAATTTGTGTTATGCTTCTCAAAGAGAGGTGGTGAGGAGGAGGCGGACTGCTGCGGGGCTTTCATGCTTAAACAAGTCTATTTGACTTTAGAGAAGTGTGCAGGTGATTGCTTTAATCCATTTAAAGCATGCGAACATCTTTCACACCACAGCATTCAGATGGTTCTTTCTCCCAAAATCAAGCAAAGAGGTTTCAAAAAATGAAATTGAGGTAGTATTATTAACATATTTCTGAGAGGTTATGTCATATATACAGTACTCTGTATTGTGGGAATGATTACGGTAGAGGTTTGACAAGGTGAGGCATATGTTGAGCTGATGGGAATGAGGATAAGTATTCCCATGTGTGGATCTTTTGTTTTTCCACCTTGCCTCATCTTTGGCACTGCTGTCATTCATCACAATTGACAAAGGTTGAGCGCACATCTGAGCGCAATATGGACACGTGCACAGCACTGTACCATCATACGAGACTGTCTCTCAAGAGACATTAAAGGAATAGTTCACCTGAAATCAGAATTTGGTCATTGTTTACTCTTCCTTATATCATTTCAAATCCACGCGACAGTGTTTGGAAGAGAGAAGTAGTAGAAGTATTGATCAACATTTCCCAATTGCAGATGCTGATTCGATTTTATTGAAACTCATGACTCATGTTTAGTCATGTGACACACATAGTTCCAATAAATATCTATCTATCTAATATCCTTCCTGTGCCTGTTGTATCTCATTGAGCATTTATGACATTTTAAACATGCGAAGCAATGTGATTTCAGTGTTTTCAGACATGTCGGTGTTCATGAGCAACTTCTGTAAAATGCTTAAAAAACACTAGTGTGGATGGAGAGTGCTTTTATAAAAAAATTCAGATTTTCAGATGTATCCAGATTAATGTGGATGTAGCCTCTGATCCACCAAAAGATCCAGCCTATAAGAGTCATATACCTAGCCTAGAGAGGATGGCAAACACTCTCTAAAGCTACTCCATTTGTATTCAACAGAACAAAGAAAATCTACAGGATTTAAACAACATAGGAGTAAATAATGACCAAATTTTTATGTATTCCTTGCAGTGATAAAAATCCTTGACAACTTTATATTTTTTGCAGTAAAAATTTACTGAGAATGACTTAAAAACCTTAAAATGGACAATAATTTTCTTTGCACATCCACACAGATATGTCCATAATAGCACTCGTATCAGTTAATTTCATTTCCATTTGAAAAGCATTTTGATTTGAATAATATTGTTACTTAACAAAAGAAAGAGACTGGAATCGGGCCCATCCTATTAATCTCCTTACCATGACAATATGGACATTACATGCAGTATGTGCCCATTATGCATTTCTATCATGGAACATTGTGGAATACCCAGCTCTTACAGAGTAGCACTAATTATAAAACTGAAAAGGAATGAAAGGGAAAACAATGAAATGTGGTTTAATAGGTTATGACCAGTAGTGCGCAATTGTGAATTGACCTCATGCCAAAAAAAAGAAAAAAAAGGATTTTGTTTGTTTGCAATACAAAACGGTTCCATTTGTTAACATAGGAAATAAAATATCCTCTAGCTCGGTCCTATATTTGATGTCACAGGCTGATTTGTTTTGATCTCACCTGTCTGTGAGTGTCCATTCTGCCTCAAACAGAATCCATCAGCCAGATGACACTGAGAGAGGAGTGACATACTTATGGAATCTGCAGAAAGGCTGTTAAAGATAACCAATCAAACCTTGATCAGTCTTTCAGAGGCAATATGCCACCTAACAAAGCAAAAATGTAGTAAATATGACAAAACTGAAATAAGAAAAAATGCTTCAAAGTTTTTGGATTACATTTGATTAATTTGAAATAAAATTTCACACTCCTTTACCTTTGGATCTGAGAAGTTGAGGTAAACCTGTACTATCACAGGGCGGATTATAGTCCAAAAGACCACTGTTATGACCAGTTATATAAACTGCTTATAGACTAGTCTTATAAGTCATACAATTTCAGTAAAACTGGTCACAACCTGGTCATGTCCTTGCTGAATAAAATCTCTTTACAAAAAAAAAAAAAGAAAAAAAATATATAAACCTTTCAACAATTTAAACTGCATCCTTGCAAACGTACGCTTTGTGACTGCATGGTGAAAACTGCATATTTATTTACATTTGGTAGGATGTTCTACATCTCTAGTCCAAACCTTCCGTCACTTTGATTGGCTATCATTTGGAAGGCGGGGCCCGGGGTACCACATGGAGATGCTATGTATCGGTGGATGAGGGAAGAAGTGAGAGGTTGAATGATGCTTGCCGAAGAGCTACACACAATACATTGACATTTTGGTATTGAAATCGTACAATGCAGATAGTGTGCAAATAGTTTATCTTCTTCAATGTGCTTTGGGCTACATTTTTAGCATGTTATTGAAGCATACGGGATAAAAGTCAGATTTTAAGGATAGACAGAGTGGCAGAATTGATGGAATAATGAGGGCGCATTTACGGAACCCGACTTTCTTCAGATTTCCAGCTGCATGTTTTATAATAATTTTTCTTCTAATTTCTTATGGGCATTCAGCTGTTTTTTATGGACAAATTGAGGAGGGCGCACCTCCTGGAACTGTTGTCGCTGGGTTTCTTTTTCCTCTGGGAGACAAATGCAAAGAATTAAACTTGGTTGGATTTAAAACAGTTTTAACAGGGGAGGACTCGTCGGATTTTTCACTTGAATATCTGAACAACGCAGGATTCGTTTTAAAAACCGCCAAAACTTTTGACAGGGAATCCAATTCGAGCTATACGATGAGCGCGCGCTTGCCGCGCTGCAATCAAGCCGAGGAAGTGACCGTTAAGATCGAGAGACTTAAAAACACTGATAAGCGACGTTTTAAGGCAACAACCGACAGGATAGATATTCTTACCGATGCTGAAAGCCGAGTTAGGAAGCCAAGAACCGTTTCTGAAGAAGTATCCTATACTGTTACAGTTTCTGAAGATGTTAAAGTCGGAGACTTGATCTTTACGGTACCGGACCAGAAGTTCGAGAAGAAATGGTTCGAGGTGGTTTCGGACGGGAACTCACCGGTCCAGATAGAAAGAGACTCCGGACGCGTGTACTTGGCTTTTCGTTTGATGTCAGCAGCCGAGGTCATGGTCAAAATCCACAACATGAGAGGTATTTTATACAGCCTTTTTAAATTCACAGTTTACGCATTCATTTGTATGTTTTAAATGGATAGTTCCCTCCATATGGCAAATCCTGCCATCATTCACTCACCATTATATTTCTCAGGATCTTGACTTTGTCTCTCATGTATTACACAGAATAAAGAGAATACAGCCCCACTTTCATTACATATTTTTTCCGTACAATGAAAGTAACGTAGCCTAAATGGTGACTGAGTATCACTAACGTCTCCGTTTGTGTTCTGCCGAAGAAATTATGCAAAATAACGACAGAATTAGCATTTTGTGTGAACTATTCCTTTAACTTCGCATGCTAATTTACAGTTGAGATGAGCGCTAACTTGAGGAGAGAGTAGCTGTCATCTCAGACCTTCGATATTTCCATATTTTCTGCTTTCCACTGCGCCTTACAGCTTTGCTGAAATCACAGCGCACATTTCCGATAGGTCTATGTGTGAGTTTTGTGATATTTGGCGATGTATACTGTACAATTTTAATCTAAAGCTTCTCCTGAGTTCTAATGCAAAGCATAAATAAATATTAAATACAGTAACATACTCAAAAATGCAGTCATAATGCGTTTTTATTTATTTATGAGATGCAGAATGTTTTTTTATGTAATGAAATTATAAATTGCATGGATTGGAAGACACTTATCTTAAGCAATTTACTTTGTATTCAAGATGCACTTTTTTATTGGTTAATTCATTTCTTGGGACTCAAACCTATGACATTAGCAATGCTAGTGCCACACACTACTGATTGAGCTACAGAAACAATATAAGTTCATTGAGAGAATCTGTTTGGGTTGTCAAGTTTTTATAACTTCCACTTTGTTTTACTCACTCTTAAGTGTGCAATGTTTTTCCTCATGGTTTGGTAATCAGGTATACAAATATGTTCAGATCAAGATGTTCTGAAACACTGAAATCATCAAAGAAACTGAAAAACTGGAGCAAAGGAACAATCTGTGATTGGTAAATCTCTGACTGTAATACTCTTGATGCACTTTGCTAGGTAACTCAGCTTATAATGACTGTGAAGAAGATACATTAGGACATATTGCCTAAATTCAAATGATCTCACTCGGTATCATCAAGTAACCAAGTTCAAGTGAACATAAACGTTATGGAGAAAGTCTTCTAATTATGACTGTGAGTTTAGCTTAAGTGGTTGAGGTCATGCAGGTCTGATTTCACTAATCAGAGCTCTAAAAGCAAACCTTTATTCAACCGTTTGTTTGGGATAATTAGTGATATTTATTCACCTGGAAGTCACCAGACATCACATGTGGTCTCAAATACCTTCACTGGGGCAGGACGTGTAGTTGACGTTGGGGGGATATAAATGTTTGTTTTTGCAAGTGAAGGTCCCAGTTCTTTACCTGAATATGCCATTGGGGTTGTTCGTGGGTCTGATTGAGGTCGTCTCAGTGATTGTTTGACAGTGTGAATTCAGATATTGAATGAATATACCTCTTGACATGTTTACTGAAATTGCTCCTCAGAAATAATGGTGCCACGTGTTCCCTTGAAAAGAGAAATAAGAGTTATTGTGTGCATTTCTGTAAAGTATTGCAAGCAAATCCTTTGAGGAATGTCTTGTCTGTTGTAATGGTATTGGATCCACTGATTGGAGAATTACAGGATAATTTAGTTTGGGATGAGAGCTTAGAAAGCTGTATCATCAGCAGTGAGCAAAACAGATGTGGCCTTTTTAAAATTAAACAAGAGGTTTTTCCTACACTTAAGTATCTGTGTAGCGTCTGCCGAACACATGCCTGGATTATGGGTGGGCGGTATGACCAAATTCCCATATATTTTATTACTTTTATACATCATGGTAGTAATTTATGAAGGAAAAACTGAAAAAAAGAAAGATACTTAATGTCATTTGTTTATTTTCTCTTATTTCTTCAGTAGTGTAAATTGCACATTTGATTTTATTCCAATTCACAAGCTCAGCATTAGATTTTGTTTTGATTTGATTATGATTGATCTATGTATATTTTAGATATATACAGCCCATTTTGCAGTGTTTAGGGCTGGTTTAAACTGGCAACTTGTCTTTCTGAGCTGTTTTTAGATTTACTAAAAAATGGATCAGTAGGTTGCATTGCATGTTTCTTTGTCATGACAACCATTTCTGTCGTTTCACCATACATATTCCGTCTGGTCTGCATTTTCTGTCCTAATCTAAATCAAAGACCAGAACTCGTTGTGTTTTAGCCTCTCTGTCATTCCAACAAAGCCCTCTCTTTAAAACTCTACAACACAATGGAGTGTCCTCTCTCTTCTGTGAGAATTCAGCACAATGGGAACACAGTCCTGTTGGCAGCAAAAGAGCTTTGTATTTCATTTTCAGAGGCAGTTTGAAGGACTTTTTCTCTCCAAACGCTTGTGTGGTGAAGTCAAGCCAACGCAAGGTCTTTTGGGAGACAATTATTTTTGAATCAATTGTGAAGCCTCATGCTAAAATAGTCCGTTTGAGTGCTTTTGAAACGATAGTGTTTATTTTGTCCCGTTTATGTGCGAAGTTTGAATGAGAAAGTCTGTGTTAACAGAGTGAAGACATACTCACTCATAGTCCCCGTAGTCTTTGATATCTGACTCATAATCTTGCTTCTCCAGGTAACAATCTCACAGTAGGATAGATTTAGACCGTTTTTTGCCAGATATTTTCTTTTGAGATTTTCCTTTTGTTGCAATTGGCATCAAAATAAAATTTTGTCACGCACATAAAAATTACAGCTGTGGTCATATAATATCAGTATAGTGTGATTCTATTTACCTTGATATTTCTTTAAGATACTTTCTGTTGGCAATGTTTTTTTGTTTTTTTTTGTATCTGTGTATTTTTTGCTCTGTGTATCCATCTGAAAGCACATGATGGAGATTAACTATTAATCACAGAACCAGCTTTATCTTTATGACGAGATGTGGATGACAATCACATATGATTTATTGTGCAGCCCTAAGTTTATTTTTTGATCACAAAGTTCAAAGTAGATGAGGAAAACTAGGATGCCTTGTTTATTCAAAGTGCTGCCATTACTGTTTGGAGTGCGTTGAATGGTGCGCTGTGATTGGTTGAGCGGATCTATTGCATTCTGCAGAGAAGGAAGACTGACGTTTGCCGCGGTTTGGAAAGAAAGGGAGAAAACATGATAGAATAACTTGGCGGATATCGCATTCTGCGTAAAATTAAACATTTACTTTTCCATACCGACCAGATTCAATACTGATTTTTGCAGAAACAATTTTTTTTTTTTAAATGGCTTTTATCTCATTTTGGAAACAAACTCTTAATATATAGTTAATACATGGTAAACATCTAGCTTCAGGAATACTAGATGATGAATATTCTTTCAAACTACTTCTTTTTTTTATCTCTCTCTCTCTCTCTCTCTCTCTCTCTGGTGTACTCTGTTGCTCAGAGTTTCTCAGTTGTTTGTTGTTTGTTCTTGTTTTGATCTCTCTGTCCTCGGAGTTAATTGAACTTTATGCCAACACGGCAGGGCGCCTGTTCGTTGTGCTATAATAGTTTATTGACAGGATATGTAGAGTGGCCCAAAGCCATGGTGTTTTTTAACAATGAATAAGGTCATCAGAAAACCCCCTCCTCTCGCTCCATGATAAACTGCACCAAGCCTCAGCCACATGGGGCTCGCATTTCAGCCTCAGTTTTTGATCTTAATTGTTACATTGGTCACACTGGCTTGGAATTATTTTAATTCCTGGAGAAGAACCCTGTCACTCCTCTTTCCTCCCTCCCTTTCTGGAAATCCCTTACTTTCACAGCAAAAGAAATTGCTCCTGAAGTGCTTTCAATTTGAACCTTCCGCTGTGGGATTTCAGTCACAAATTTAGTTATCAAAGTTGATGATCAGAGTTTTGGCTGATTGAATTAAGATCAGTAAGCCGTAGGAAAAAAACAAAGTGATAAAAAAAAATCCCTGTCTGCCAATGAGCAGTTTTGATTTGTCTTTCAATCTATCTTAACCACGCTTCCATTAAGAGATCAATGAGGATGAACTGTTCCTGTTTGTGTGGAAAGTGCAGCCACTGGAAAGAATTGCACAGTGCTTATCATTGTTCAATAGCCCTTGGGAATATAAGGTGAGATCTTTACCACTTTTCCACTTTTCTGAGAATAGTGCGGCTTGTTTTTTTGCCACTTCTGTTTAGTCCAGGGTTACTCAACAGGTATTTTTTGAGATTTGTAATAATAATAATAATTAAATAAATAATAACATTTCAAAGTAATAAATAGTCCTGCGCTCCATCTCGAAAAAATGTCTTCGTTATTCCATGACATAAAGTTGATTTGAAAGGAGTGCAGATACTTTGTTAAAGTAATTTGACAGTTAGAGCCATTAACATGAAAATTGTATCCGCCGACCAGTTTATGTGCCAAGCATTTCGATTCAGTTTGTAGGATCAGCATATTTTTTTCCTGTATTCTCTTCCTTTTGTATGGTGGAAATGAGAGCTCTCCAAAGCCCTGACACACAATAATTATGTGAACACTGTTTGCGGTGGGCATCTGTCTCTCTCTCTCTATCCTTCTCTTCTTTCTACAGTTTGCCTGTGTCTGCTGAATCTTGGCAACTGTCTGATGTCACCACTATAACACAAGCTGAATGCAACCCAAACAAATAGCACCCATTGTTAAAGATATAGTTCATTCAAAATTTTTAAACCTTTCATCATTTTCTCATTTAAGCTATTAAAATGTTCCCCTCTCACTTCTGTATTCTAATGAAGAAAGAAGAAAAATGGGTCTGTAACTAAATAGGGTGAGCAAATAATGACACCCGCGACCCTTCTGAGGAAAAGTGGTTTGGAGAATGGATGAATGGATAAATTAGTTCAATTCATATTTGGTGAACTGTCCCTTTAAGTACAGGGAGACCTAATTAGATCCTTTAATATGTTCAAGCTTGGCTTGCATTTGGTCTTGAAACCTGGTGGAAAAGAGTTATCTTGATTCTGTATTCCTTTCTTTCTCACTGTGCCAGTACTGTGACCCAAATATGCAGCATGCTGTGACTGAACACCTGTGCCTACGAGGCTTTTAGACCACAACTGGAGGAACACCTGCACCACACACTTGCATGTCCCGTAGTCTCCAGGAGTCCGACACCAGCTGTTTCCCGCCTGTGCTCTTGGAGTAAAGCTATTGGAAGCGTGTAGCTGTGCTGCTCTGGTTGTCAGAGGAGACAGAACATTTTGATGAGGAGATCTCATCAACGTGTTGGAATGTTCATGAGCCAATAGACTGTTATGGGAAATCAATATTATGTAAGCACGCTGTCGAAAATCTCTCCAGTGTTACTGTCGATTTCATACTGGGCCGCAGCACAGTAATAGATCATCATTTGCATATTGCTTTGCAGAGCTCCCTCTTTTGAAATGCCAACTTCAAAGAGCAAAAATAAACTGACAGAAAGAGGGACTCGTTTAAAGATTTAAAAGCTGCAGAAATCAATTAAGCAAATGCACAAAGATTTCTTAGGTCTGTACATGGCAGAAAATCAACAAACAAACACAATTGGTTTAAGATTTTACATTCAAATAGAGGCTGTTCCAGAGATGTCTGCGAGTAAACTAGTCTCGTGAAATAAACACATACCCTTCAGCACTGACACTCAGCCCCATGGGTATAGTTTTATGGAACTATTGGTCATTTGGTAAGGTGTGCCTCTCAAAAAGCATCATGTACTCAATTCCATGTGAAATATTTGTGAAATGTATATTGAGTTGACTCCCTGAATCTTAGTAAAAAAATTTAATTGTTGGAGAAAAGAAATATGCTAACATAAAAAAATAACAACAATAGGGGACCTATTGATTGCATACTGTGAGCTGTGTTCCTGGGATTCTCTTGCTTTTTGTTTTTGGCATACAAGTGTCATTATAGGTGACTGAGAAGAAGATGTTTAAATCGAATGTTTTATAGTTTTTCTGTTTTCGTATCTTCCGTTGGAAACGTATATCAAAAGTTTTGTATTTAATATAAAAAAAAATTTTTTTAATTACAAACACGTCTTAGTGGAAATGAAAGTGAGAAGGCAAGAATATTTTTTTCCTGATAATATATATAAAGGAATATTTTTTGTTAGTCATGTTGTCCACAAGTGCAAAACTGTAAGTCCAATCACACAAAAACACACAAATGACAATGGCAAGTTCTCAGGGTTCTCAGGGTTTAATAGCTTTTGGTTAGGAGTTTGTTCATAACCATAATTATGAGCAATAGCCATAGTAATGCTTGCCTCAACATAAGCTGAGATCCTCACGTTAAAGCTTTGGGAGACTACCTCGGTAGGTCAGTGCTGTGTGAGAAGACAGGTTTGGGTAATTTACCTCTGACATTACCGTCAGGTGAAAAATTTATGGAGGACGGTTAACCCCAGGGCCCCATTTTAAAGAACATATCTGTTGGCTTTATTGTAGGAAAAAACCTGCCATTTTTGCTTTGAAACCGGTCCCAAATGTTGAGTGGTTAGATTTGATGTGTACAACTGTAGATTCTGTCATGCATGGTGTCAAGTGTTGTTTGATTTTTGAGGATGCTCTGTTCTTTTCCTAAGCTTTCTGAAATAAAAAATAAATTGTACCTACTTTTGGCAAACCAATATCCCGGAGTAATTAATGTACTCAAACGGTTTATTGAATCGAACTGTCCGAAAGAACTACTGGTGATGCGAAAACTGATGCAACCGGTTCTTGACTCGAGAACGAGTCAGTCTATTGTTAGTTATCTGGCTCGGCTCGTTGTTCATCTTCAGTTCTCTCTTCACAGCAGTTCAGTCAGTGTACTGTTTGAGTAAATGAATTACTCCGGGATATTGATTCATTTTAACTCAGAGGGAGTGTCAGCCACATTATAAAAGTTAACAGCCAAGTCATTTGTGGATTAATGTGTATTGGAGATGCGAACCGTTTCAAACGATTCAGTTTGATTTGGTGAACTGGTTCAAGAAGATCTGGTTACATCTAATGATTCGTTCGCGAACCATATACCACTAAAGTGCAGTGTTTTGAACGGTCTCACAACAGACCTGGAAGAAAAGACAATGCTGAATAAAGTCGTAGTTTTTGCTATTTTTGGACCAAAATGTATTTTTGATGATTCCCTCTGATGTCACAAGGACTACTTTGATGATGGTTTTTTTTAACCTTTCTGGACATGGACAGTATACAGTGCACACAGTTTAAATGGAGGGACTGAAAGCTCTCGGACTAAATCTAAAATATCTTAAACTGTGTTCTGAAGATGAACGGAGGTCTTACGGGTTTGGAATGACGTAAGGGTGAGTCATTAATGACATAATTTAGATTTTTGGGTGAACTAACCCTTTAACACTTTAAATCCACTTTGGACAAAGTCTCTGTTTCCCTCACAAAACAGATGGTTCTCCAATCATCTCTCCATAATGGAGTGCTAACAACAGAATCCCGCTCCTATCAGCTCATGAAATCGCCTTAGCACAGACAGGAAGAGCTGCCCTAACCAGAACATTATGCCTGTCCGTCAGCATGCTAACATTTTATGTGCACCCATTCTCCGGCATGTCTCATGGAGGCAGATTGCATAACCAGGATGTGATTGGAAACATGAAAGCTGCATTGTGTTGCCCTGAGCCATGTCAGATTCAAAGCCAAATAACAGTCAGAACCAAACAGTTGTTTCTTACTATATCATGCCATCTTGCTACCTTTGGCTGCCTAATTTCTATATGTAATGCTGTTGTTACATCATTTTACAGTCCAGCACCTTAGCAGAAGGGATTAATTATTAAAGGTTTGATCTAATGTACTATTTATGATCTTAAACAGCACGTTCCAACTTACTGCATAAAACAAAGAACTGAAGACCAAAAGCATTCAGTCTCAATTTAAGTGGCTTTATGTGAGAAGATCCAATGGCACTTTTGCCTACAAAATGATGTTGGTCCTTTCATAAGTTATGAAAACATATTTAACATCCAGAGTAATTAATTGCAATCTTTATGATACCACAACCTGCTTTTAATGCTGCAATCAGAAGTTAAAGCAAATAAAATCGCATCAGTCTTGCTAGACTGATTTGTTGCTTTAAAAGCTTGACTTGGTTCCAGGATAGGCACCAACACCCTATCGTTGGAAACATGTAAGCACAAATTTTGCATGGAGCAGATGCGATTTCAAAGATTAATGGAGGTGACTACAAGGGTCTGTTATGTGTGAGTCAAATAGCCTATTTAAGATGCCTGTTCACCACATAGGGTACATTAAGGCTTCAGCTGCAGCTTGTGGAGTGTTTGTTGATTTATGAACAGGCAGAAGAAACTGTTAAACAGAAGGTCCCCTTAATGAGCAGACTGTGTGAAGTTTTAACCGTCTTTCTCCTGTGCTTAGAATATCAGGAAAGGTTCTGTCCTCACTTGAGCTTCACAGGAGTTTACTGTGACCTGTTTACCTTTAGTGCTGCCCAGGCTAGAGGCTAAATTGTGTAGCACGACTTCTCTATCTGAATGACTGGACCAGCAGGTTTTCTTTCTTATCCTTATTAAAGTGAGAGGGAGATGGAAGGAAAGTGACAACAGGAGATAATACTCTGAGCATGTTAATTTGTGGCATTTCACTTCTATGATTTGTTCAGTTCGATGAAATCTTTACAGGCCCCATCATTCATTAATTTATTCATTCATAAAAAAAAAAAAAATTGTTGTAAAATTGCTATAAATTATACAATTTGTCATCAAAACTTGCAACAAGTTTGAAATCTTACAGCCATGAATTCATAAACCTAATTTTTGTTTTGTTGAGTCTTTACAACTTTTGTAAAAATGTATTTTTTACATACTTGTTAAACCTGTCAATATGTCCTGACAGTAGAATATGAGACAGATAATCTGTGAAAAAAATCAAGCTCCTCCCAGTGGTCCTATTGCCATTTGCAGGAATACATCGCTCCCGGTAAGAAACAACCAATCAGAGCTGCGGTCCGTAACTTTTTTTATGTGTTCAAAATTTACAAAATGTATATAATAAGTGAGTACACCATGAATCCATTTTCCAAACCATGTTTTTAGCTTGTCCCGAATCACTAGGGTGAACCTATAATAAGTGTTTATATTCAGACTATTTTAGATTGCTTCGGGGGTACCGCGGCGGAGTAACCCAGTACCTTTGTGATTCTTCATAGACATAAACAGAGAGAAGTAGATCCGGCTACAATGTTCTTCCGCAAGACGCAAGCAGTTCTGTTTATTAACCGCCAGAGCGTCAAAAGTTACCGACTGCAGCTTTAACTCCCCCTGGTGGTAAACAGGAATAATTTGGTCTAGTTATGAGCGGTATAAGTAACCGGCTGGTTACCATGATTGCACTTCTAATCAAAATAGAACGCACAAAAAGCTGAGGTTGTGTATAGTCATTTCTGGTTACCTCTGGTTTGTTTCTTTGGCCTTCTCTGGTGGAGTCATGTGGTCCAGGTCATTTTAATTTCCCTCCGTTTACTCTCAGCCATTAAATACAGCCCAAAGTTTGGCGAGAGTATATTGCAGCGTTTAGTCACTTTGTATACTTTGTATGGAAAGTTGCAAAGACTAAAAGTCTCACATAAAAAGAGATATTCTTTATCAAAGTTAAGACTCTGCCACATCCTCCTAAAATGTCTCGTTCAAACACGCCCCCACATGTCTGTATCACAATGTGGAAATATTTGCATAATGCTGCCCAAATGTTCACACAAAGAAGGCTGGTTTCAGTAACCGCAGTTAGTGTTGAAGCAGCCGTTTCAGGGAGATGCTGTATCTATGCGAAAAACAAAAGCACTTTATTTGGCCTTCCGAAAGTAGATTAGTTTAGGAATCTTTAAGATTACTTACAACCAAACAGACAGTTGTTTCATGAACTTAGAAGAGGATGTAATTCTGACTTTGCTACGACAATCTGGCGCTTCTGAATCCGCTACTGTAAGTGTTTTTTGTTATTGGTTGAAGTATTTGCTTTTGACTGTCCAAATGCAGAGGTTTGTGTGTTTTGTGTGTGTGTGTGTGCGTGCGTGTGAGAGAGAGACAGACAGGATCAAACACAGTGGAGTCAGCTGTCTTAACCGTCTATGGCTGGAAACACATACGAGCTTCATCACTGTGTTTGTCACGAAACTCTGTTCCCCTTTCAGGCTTGAACTGATGGTAAAACTATAAAGACATTATTAACTGTCTTTACATTTATTTTGAAAGATGAAGCTCGCCATTATGGAAAGGGGCATTACATTTCCAACGAGTGCTTGTGATGTTTGGCCAATCACAATACAACGGGTCAGTTGGCCAATCAGAGCACACTGCGCTTGTCGGAAGGAGGGACTTTGAAGAAAACAACGTGTTTGAGAGAGGCGGGCCATAGATGACCTACAATAATGTACAGTATTTTTTTGTTTACATTCAAGCATGTAAACATATTCTGTTACACCAAATACACCAAAAAATGATATTTAAAAAAGCATCATATGACCCCTTTAAAATATTATTATAAATATTATTAGTGCTAATATTTGAAATGGAAATGTTCTAGCCATAAATACACATCCCTACTCTGAAGCTGAGAATGTGAAAGTTTTTCGATGTCTCATCTCTGTTCTCTAGGGTGTAGTACGTCAACTGCCATTAAAAGGTGTGGATGGTTCGAAAATTTAATGTTTTGAGTATGTTAAGAAGGTGAGGAGAGAGCGGAAACAATTTGCCGATTGTGGAGTGTGGCACGCTGAGACTGCAGTCGTTTTTGTAATGAGGTTATAGACCGTAAACTCAGCATTTTATTAGAAAGAAGAAAGAACTTGAGAAAGAAACCTTGCACCTTAAGCTCATACATACACAAACACAGTTGCTCTGTATAAATCTAACATTTGTATGTGATGCGATGAACATCTTTGTAATCTACCCCACAAACACACATGCACACCCTGAGGGGTTAAAAGCACTGCCCTGTTTAAGCAGTGTGCCTGTGTTTACCCCTGCTGTGTGCACTGCTGTTGATGTGTAAATTGTGATGTGCATTGCAAGTCTGGGTTGTTTTTTCTTCAGGGATCAGGGAGAGAAAGTGGTGCTGGCGTGTTGGAGTCAGAAGTATCTGATATGGTTATTGTCAACCCCAAACAACTTTTCACAATGCTGTGTTTCCAAGAAAAGAGAAAAGACATGATGAAAGGCACTGATTTTAGTGTATTTTTTCTCAAAACATCCTTTATTTGTGTCTTTGAAAATGAAAAGTCAAATTGATGTGACATACAGCTAATTATGGTGACCCATACTCAGAATTTGTGCTCTGCGTTTAACCCATCCAAAGTGCACACATACAGCAGTGAACACACACACACCCGGAGCAGTGGGCAGCTAATAACAAACTAATAACAAAACATGCTTAACATACTTACTTATTCATACTTATTCAGCAGAAACTCAAAGTTCTCCAGGTGCATTTCAATGAGGATGCAACTCAAAAGAGACTGTATATTTGAAATCATTTCCACCCTCATCTCACTTTTAATTATGCCACAGTAGTCAATTCTCAGGTGCCTGAATCCAGTATGAAATTGCCACAGAGTATTTGGGGCTGTTATCTTGGGCGAACTTTAGCTGAACACACATATTTGCAGTGAGTAACAAGTCCAAGCTTTGAAGCTGTGCTCCTAGCGAGTGTGAGGGACTCCTTTGATGTTTTCTGCCTGGTGTGTTGAGAGTCCTGACAGAGACAGAAAGAGAGAGAGAGACGGGGAATCCGCCGATACTACCTGACCTCTAAGGGCTCACATAAAAGACTTTGTCATTTTACAAAGTTAGCAAATGCCTCACTTAGTTAAGGACTATAGAAATTGGTGACAGGGTGAGCAAGCAGGGTGGTAAAAAGACAGCCAAAAGACCATTTTTCATTCTCTGTTTTCCCATTACTCCAAGTGATTATGTCACAGTTTGTCTCTCTTAGTCATAAAAATTTAAGTTGAATGATGTGTTACGTGTCTCCCTAACCTTGGCTGGTCTTCGAAACCCTCCTGTTCAGCAAGACAGGATTAAATTGCCAGGGAACTTTGCAACTGTATCCATTGTAGCATGTGATGGACGTTCCCAGGACTGAATTTTACTCAGTTGAACTCTTGAACTCTATGAACACTTGAACACTATGCCCAGCGTGTCCAACTCTTCACTTTGATGGGCTAGAAAACTCTGAAGATCAACCCACAACTCAGTCATGTTGTTTATTCTCTTCTCAGATACTCCCTGCCTTTATTTGCTTTTGCTTTTATAATAACTCAGTGTCCTCGGGGGAGTGATGTGCTAAGGTGTGGATGTATTACCTTTAGCAAGAGATTTGTTCAGCCACTGTGCTTGAATAAACAACTTGAATGCATTATATGCAGGATCCAAAAATAACACTCAGCGTGCATGACGTGAGTAAAAATAGGTTTGGGCATGTAAATAAAAAAATACTGGCCAGTAGGAATTGGAACATAATTAATGGTTTTATATGGTTTGTTGTGTATATAAATATATAATTTACAGCTTTTCAGTACTGATTCCAGAGTGGCACTGACTCAAGTTATCACTCTCCTCACTTTGTCTGGCTCACAAACTCTGGTAAATATTTCACACCGGAAATTTTCTACTTTTCCATAAATTTAGGGCATTTTATGTGTTACTTTTTAGAGAATGTATGTCCTCAATGTCCCAGTGAAATACAATTGTTTGGACTGGCTTTTGGATTTTGCACTGGGCGGTCTTCCCATGAAGCTCTGATTTCCCTCACCAGAGTCCATCTGGATTTCTAGCCATGTGCTGGGTAGAGGATGTTGCTGGAGCAAGCTCTCCCACGGCTTCAGCCCAGGCATTCAACTGATTTTATTACATTCGAGTAATAAAAAGAAATAATAAAATATAAAAATCCCTTTAGTCTGTTAATTACAAATAAATTGATTAAAATTACAAAAGCAGTTCAATCAAGAGCAGCAAGTGATTTCCCTCTTTTATTTTTAAATTAACATTAATGAGGCAGCCTATATGAAAACCTACTGTAATGCATGGATCTAATATAATGTTACACATCAGATGTTTTTCCCCAACAGTTCCTCAAACATTCACTTAAGACTTAACAGATGATGTTTGTGTGAATACTTAAATACTGTAATTCTCTGAATATTTATCGGGATTGCACACAGTCGGAAGCATCTTTTATGCGGCCAATTTGGATGACAGTCAGTGTGAGAAGTGAGTGGAGAAAAGGTATGCTTCTTAGAAAATTTTATTTATGGAATGAAGATAATTAAATATCTAAAATTATTATTTGGAGTATTGGTATTTCTAGACATTGGCTTAATGAACTCATTTTTGTAAAAACCTCAATCGATTAAAAACTATATTTTAAACTTTTTTCCCTGCAGCTCAAAATTTGCTGTGTGCATTCTGACTCATTTTGCCAACATGGGTCACATTTAGTGTTTTCACTTTTGCACTTGCTAGTTTTGCTTGTGTAGAAACCAAATTTGATTGTCCTTCATACAGTAGAACTGGAATGCTCAAAGCTGTTCCAATTTCTATTTTTTTTTTATAATTTTTTATTTTATTTTAATCTTTTGTTTCAAATCACTTATGGCAACCTCTAATGAATCTTTCACTAAATGAACCAGTCAGGATCGCTTACCGACTTATGAGCAGGTTATTTCAGAGAACATGGCATGTGACCTGTTTTTCCATGTCCTTATTAGAGAAAGTTTTTAGTTGATGGCCTATGCAACATGAATGTTGCATTATACAATTTTAAAAAAAAGTAAGATTTATGATGCTCTTAGTTCCCAACTATGATAATATGATTAGGAGATACTGTTGCTTTGTCGGTTCTGCACTTAGCCATTTGTACAGTTTTATAAACTTATCAAAAAAAAATAAATAAAATAAACCACCTGGAGCCCCTACAACACTGCCAATTTTGCTTGTCTCACTCGAATCAGGTCATTAGCTCATTAGTAGAGACTCCAAGA